>NW_024881831.1:582500-600000 GCF_019059575.1 Amphibalanus amphitrite
AGGTCACAGGTCAGGTCAAAGTAAAAACTATCAACATTTTGGCAGTCCAAACTGCCTGTCAGTGCGGGCTCTGACTTGTGCTAAACAAGTCATGAGCTTATTCTTGGGTTACACACTCGCCAGGCAGCGGTACACGGTCGGCAGTCGGCACAGGTGGCAGCACCATCGGCTAGAACGGGTCAGGCTCAGAGTTACCACAGTTGCCGCCAGAGGGCAGCGTAGAACCGCCACTGGTGGCGCTGCAGGCTGCCACTCATCGCTGATGCTGCGAATGACGAGCCCGGCCGAAGGTGATGAACTAAAACTTCGAGCCCCTCTCATCTATCCTTAGGGCGCACACACTCATGGCTTTTCAGTCACGCCCCAAACCTCCTGCTTCGGGATAGCTGATCACCAAGATTTGAGGTGAGTCTGGAAACAGGCCCACAGGCCACAGGTACCTAGTAAAAATTATCAGCATTTTGGCTCGTTCACAGTTTGGCCTCTGGCCCTCTGGCCGCCGTCTAACACGTCAGATCAGGCTCATTTTTGGCTTACGCACTCGTTGATGTTTGCCGAAGCTCCTCTAAAGGTAACGAGCTTGTGTATCGAATTTTTAAGGTGAAGGCTCGAATTTTTAAGGTGATAGGCCACGGAAATTTTACATCTTGTATCGACACATGCTTTAAGGCCGTTTCACTCATAGATTTCGAAAACAGTATTGTCCGAGCCATTTGAGGTCATTCTCAGCTGAATTCAGCTGAGGTCAGGTCACGAGATAAAAAAAGGTCGAATTTTGAAGTTGAAATTTTTTCAACAAAAAAAAAGTGTCTATCGGATGCAGTTTGAGCTCGGGAACTGGAATTTATATTACTGTGCAATGTCAAAAAACGTACTGAAGATGGATTTGAAGAATCTAAAATTGCGAAATTTTTACTAAAATGCGTATAACTGTCCCCGGTCTGTCCCGTAGCTCAGTTGGTGGAGCATTGGACTCCCGGTAGTGTAGAGAGCCCGGGTTCGAGACGCTCCGGCGCTCGATATTTGAGACTCCTGACGGGAATGGTCTGCGGTTGGTGGGAGCAGCCGCAGCCAGTTGAACTCAGTTGAGTGGGACAGGCCGTGTCCGGCTTTGAAGGGCACGTTAAACTTTGGCATCTAAATTTTCCCGATACCCGGAATTGCGCGATCGGACGGTAGGGGTCGGGGTCTACGCAACAAGCTCTGCTAAGCGTGGGCTTCGGCTCTGTCAATCCGTCCATTCAAACATTCGAACTAAATTTATAAAACAAAAAATAACTCAGCTATTTTTGAGCTATTGTGCGGTGTGCCTAAACTTTCTAAAGTAGGTCATCGATAGGTGTACCTAGATACTATCACATACCTTTGTTCAGATTTTTTTCTTCGAAAAGTGAAAAGGTTTTTGAAAAAAAAATAAAAAAAATATTTTTTTAAATGTACCTTATTGTATATGTATGTTTTTCAACACTCTCAAAAGTTCGAAAATCCGAGATGGCAGTTTGACAGCCACGTGTAGGTATTCTCAGTCCACTCATGCAAAGACATTGGATCTAGCGTATCAACTGAGCTTTTGAGAGCGATTACCGTAGTTCAATGTCTTGTATCGAAATCTTCCGACATGACGTCACTCTAACGTCATTTCCGGCCGACCTATGGTAGCTAGAAAATTGTAATCTAAACACAAAGTGTCGAATGGATGCAGCTGAAGGTACTGTACGTTTCGTGTTTATACGTCAAGCGGACTTGAGAAGATATGTAGGTATTGCAGAAAAACGGGAGGGGGCTCTCCCAGTCATGCGCCGGTCAAGGGTCAAGACGAGATTCATAAAGCTATCACATGTATTGATACATACACATAATACAAATATAAACCCTGATGCCCACTAGCACCGAGCCCGAAACAGCTTGCTCATAGAGTCAATGATTATTTCTATTAGCGCGCCTGCGATTGACTAGCAGGAGATCGTACATGAGCGGCACGGGCTCGTCCAGGCCGGGGAACCGGAACCAGACCGGGTAGATTTTGGTGGGCGTCGCCTGCGCCACCTCCCAGCCCAGCTCGGACAGACGAACGGTAACGTTGGCGATACGCTCGTAGAACTCCATCTCCCGCTCGGCCGCCTTGCGCATGTGCACCTCCACGCCGATCTGGTCGAACTTGTCGAGCGCCTGGTGGCCGACGCCGTCGAACAGCTGCTGGGAGAACATGTCCCACTCGGAGCCCTCAGAGTCCAGTTTCAGGTACTGCAGACGCGGCAGGTGGTCGTGGCCCAGCTCGCGCATGGCGCGGTCCAGTGTCCAGATCTGCCAGCCGTACGCGTTCACGTGGTCGTTGCGGCCCAGTCCGACCGGGTGGAAGTGTACGCCGCTGGGCCGGCGCGCCGGCTGTGCACCAATCGACGGGTCAAACGAGTGCACCTCGCAGCCGAAACGCGCCATCCCGTCATCGAACGTCCAGTCATAGGACACACCATAGGCGTACACCACGCACGGCGACCGCTCGTCGGAGATGGAGAACTCGCTGTCCAGGCAGACGGGTCGGTCGCCGTCCTGAATGCGTGACTCCCAGTTGCGATTGGAGTAGGCCTGTCCGCCGAACGAGGCCTGCCGCCGGCACCAGGTGGTGTTGGTGCCCACCCACTTGTACGCAGTGCGAATGCTGCGCTTCTGGGCGGCGCTGAACTGCGAGTCGGGCACCGATGAGCCATCCCTGAAACACACAGGGACGAAGAGCGTCAGCTACATGCAGTGGTCGATAAAACTTCCAACGTGCCAACGCTCGTTGGAGCAAGATATTAGCAATACTTGGAAGAGCTGGAGACAGTCCGCCCGTCTACATGGATGCTTCCTTACGCATAAAGTACAGCATTGACTTATGACTTACTAATCGTCCGGTGCTGTTATCGGCTGCTCGGTACCGCGTGTATGTTCCCTCATTCACTCCTGGTCACCCTTCGGTCACCCCTCGCTGGGTCGGGCCAGTCGGCTATTTTTATCCTCTTTCCGGCTAGGCCACCCGCTGAGCTCCCGCCGTGTCGCGCCGTCTGCGAGGGACCTGACCCTTCTGCCGGCAGAGGTTTCTCCAGGTGTCTCCAAGGAGCCATCGTAGCGCTAAGGGTGTGCTCCGCATACACATACATTGATTTTCGCCCTTACTAGCAGGGCCGCTGGCACGCGTTGGCAGCGCCCTGCGGGCATTTTTTCGCTTAGGGTCATTTTGTGGTGAGGAGTATCAGAAAATCACCCTTCCAACTTTCTCCAGGCCTGGGTGTTTTATCGAGCGCGCCTGAAAACGCACAGTGGACCGAAATCACACTTCGATTGCGTTACTTCGTATTAGGTAATACGATAAAAAGTCCGCTCTTTTCTCAATCAATAAGGACAAGTGCGTTAAATCACACATATAAACTTTTAAATTAAAAGCTTTAAAATGCTAAATTTCAACATCTCTAAGCTGATGATAATCGTTAGTTGTTTCAGACTTTGGCGCGAAAACGTAGGCATTCAGATCCACCGTGCGACCGGTCACCGTATGCAGTAGTGTGATGGTGTGAGTTGGGGAATCAAGGCCGTATGGGGAGAAGGTGAGGAGATACCGGTGTGCCGACGCGGCGGATGGCAGTGAATTTTCAGGATAGGTAGCAAAAGGCTCATTCCCAGACGTTGTGCCAAATTTTTGCGGCGCTACGCGACGCCAACTTTTACGCTATTCGCGAAAAAAAAAACTTAGGGAGGCTCCCCCCCCCCCGCCAGGCGAGGGCTAAGTTGGAGACAGTGATGGGACTGAGATGTTCGTTGGAGCAACTCCAAGCATTTTATCGACCTCTGGCTACATGTGCATACATAAATACAGTGGGCGCATTATAGCATTCACGTGTGTTCCTCCACGTTCATAGGTATAACTAAATACTACAGCCAATTGTCTACTTTGTTCCAACGACGTCTGCTCTGGCACGCTTTCCAAAACCATTTATCACGATGCAGCATTGAGCGCTGTTCCACTAACACTGTGAGCGGCTGGCCTCGAAACCGTCCGCTGCGCTCCTTAGACTGGCGAGAACCGTTACGATTTAGTGCCAAGTCACGGCCCCCATGTAGTGCGTGGGACGCCAGAGGCGCCGCGCCTGTCATGACAGCCCAGCTTCGGCCCGGACTCAGCCCAGACTCGGGACGCCTCGGATGAATTTGAAATCTGCTCAAGACAGTGATTGAGGAAGAGAAAAGGTGGCTCAAGACAGTCGATAGCTTTCTCAGCCGCTCGTCATGCCATCGACGAGCGGTGCTGCATTGGTAACAAATGGCTACTTTAATGGAGAGCTTGGAGCCTGGCTGCAGAGCAGTATAGCGGTGGAACACCTTCAATTAAGGGGGGGGGGGGCACTGCCGACTTTTGGTCTCATTCTTTCCATGCAACCCCCATAGGGCTAATGTTAAAATGGCAAAATGAAGGCGGGGGCACGGTGTCCCGCTGCCCCCCTCCCCCCCGTTCCACCACCCTGTCGACCACGCCTTATCACGGCCAAAGATAGACATAGTGCACACAGTTCAGTAACAGTGCAACCGATTTCGACAGTTCGCCATAGACAGACTATGCCGTATCTACTGTCGAACCCACTTGCGCTAGGTATGTATAACTGAAATGAGTGCACTGCCGCCTATATATAAAGAGGTGTAGCTCTCTCCATTCCGGCTGTGGTGGCTGATTTGCTTTACAAGTTCCGCGTCGATTTGTCCAAAAAAATGCCGAGCTCCCTAAAATTCTATTTTTGATGATGTTCTGCATTTTCAGAATAAACCCGAAAAACGTCTTTTTTGTAAGCAATACATCAGAGAGAGAGAGAGAGAGAGAGCTCGCAATCAGTTTTTTTTACGTCTTTTCACCCTTCCTCGTATCCTTAATAACCTGGTGGCTAAATGCGCTCCCCCACCATCTCGATGCTTCCGTTCAGACACACACTCACAGGCGTGCTTAGAAAAAAATAGGTAACAGGTACGCACTTGTCATTTATGCTATAGCAGGAAAATTTTCGCATACGTCTAGGTCTATCAACCAACGCGCAGCCCTCCCTTTCTATTAAGATGCACACCTACAATAACATGCATGTCATCCATGGTTAGCATATGATAAGCCACTATGGATAAGCATATGCTGTTCGGCTAGTAATCGATGATATGATAATGATGATTTCCACTGGTGGATCCAGGATGGCATCGGGAGCCAATGCCCACCCCCTTGCAAAGCCTGAAATTGACAAAAATTTACGGCTTTTCGGGAACCAATAATATTTTTTAGATCGTTTTGAACTGCGCCGCGGTCCGTAAGGAAAAGGTATCCTAAGGAGTTTTTGAAATTTGGAGAAATCTTTTATTAACCCGCGCCCTGCTGGGGGGGATGTTTGAACACCCCCCCCCTTGTGGTTTTTTCGCGAACATCTAAAAAACGGCAGCGCGGAGCGCCGCCGTTTTTGGTACACCTTATCATACATCAATTCTACACATGTTGTGAAAATTTCAGACCAAGGTCATTCAAGGTCAGGTCACCAGGTCACTTGAAGTGACCTCACCTCATAAAAAGTTTCAATGTCTGTCATAGCTACACCGAGTGACCGATCGCTTTGAAACTTTCAGCGATTGCTAAGAGCAATAGCATGTACAAAATGTATATCTCTGAATTTGAAATCGATGACCTAAGGTCAGGTCAATTTTGCGACTTCCCCATTATAAGTCAATGGGAGAAAATTGAAATGCGCCTCTTTTGGACGAAAGACATTATAAATACTCCCAAACACCGAATTACAAGTGGTTTAGACACACTGAACATGAAAATGGTGTCCGTGACCCTTGTTTATGCCCTGAGGTCATCTTACGTCACGAATGGTATCTAACAGTTTTTCGCAAATAACTTTTGATAGAGGCATGCTAGAGCGATGAAAACGCCTTGGATGTGTTCAGCTCGACGATACGGATCGACTGATATGCAACATGACCCTTTCCGGTCAGGTCATGACCTTGACCTGAGGTCAAATTTTCAAGTTGACTTTCAAGGTCAAGGTATAGTTCATTCGATGCGTCTTGACGAGAGGAACACGATGCCGGTAAAAGCTAAGCTCGTACAGTGCTTGGGTCAAAAGTTATTGCAGAAAAAAAACTGTTTCCAAAAAAATCGGCTATTTTTGCAGTTTTTGCCCCCTGCAGGCAAAACCGTTAACGTTAGGTCAAATCTGAGGAGTCATTCAGAAAGGGCGTTAATAGGGCTATCGAATGCGCTTTTCCGCGGCGCTGTAGCTCTATTGGTTCCCGAGTTATGCGTTGGCTTCTTGGAAATTTTCGACATTCGACCTGGAAATCGGCGAAATTTTGCCTTCAATGACCTCTGGTGACCTGACCTTTGACCTGACCAAAAAATTGACTGAAGTGATTTCGTCATTATTTTTGACGCTCTTTCGAACGCCGCCTTCCGCGTATCGCTACGTGGCCCAGGAGCCGAGTTACAAGGGGGGGGGGTGTTCAAACACCCCCCCCCCCAACAGGGCGTGGAAATCCAGGACCCCCAGCCGGGCGCGGGTTAAGACACACCCTCGTGGCGTCCAAGAGCCCCTTTCTAGATCCGCAAGTGGTTATTTCTAAAAAGTGTGATTATGACATATCTACGTCTTATACCTATCGATAGGTACCTAGGTATAGACCAAAAACTGCTATTGATCTGCGAGGGGCAAACTACTAAAAATGCTATTAAACTTTTAAAACTCCCAGAAATTTTGCTTTACTTTGTGGTGTTGGGCGTCACAGAGCCAAAACGTTGTTTCTAATGTCATACCTTTGCTATTCTGTTTTATTTGTCTGTTGTCAAGAAAACGACAACATTTTGTCGATTTTGGACGACAGAGAAGGGGAATATTTACCCCGTTACCCACCGGTACCTAACTATGCAAGTACAGCCCTTAGCAGACTGCGTGGTAGGTATTCTTTTTCCGACAAAACTGATAATAATTCAAAAGTCATGTTATCAGTCGATTGAAACTCACTGCAAATAGATGCGCCATGCTCCACTCTTTCGATAGGGCCTATCAATAAACAAAGCATACGCTTTGTGTGGCAACAAAATGTAAAAGTTCGTTTTGGGGGCAAATATAAACTTTTGGGTTTTGTTGCCAAACTGGATGGAAAATGCGTACGATGATAATGCCAATCTAAGCTGCGGAGTCTCGCAGTGGCGGATCCAAGGGGGGGAGTCACATGGGTCATGGCCCCCCCTTGAGGCCCGGGGGCCCAAAGACCTGCCAGGGGCACCAACGGCCTATCAGGGGTATCACAGTCCTGACAGGGGCACCACAGGACCGCCAGGGGCACCACAGGCCTAGCAGGGACACCACGGGCCTGGTGCCCCTGGGCCCTGACAGGACTGTAACGCCCCTGACAAGCCTGAAGTGTCCCCGGCAGGCACGTGGTGCCCCTGACAGGCCTGAGGCGCCCCTGCAAGGCCGGTGGTGCCCCTGGCAGGCCTGTGGTGTCCATGGCAGGCCTGTGGTGCCCCTGGCAGGCCTCTGGTGCCCCTGTCAGGCTTGCGGTGCCCTTGGAAGGACTGTGGTGTCCCTGGGCCCTGACAAGCCTGAGGTGCCCCTGACAGGCCCGTGGTGCCCTTGTTAGGCATGTGGTGCCCTTGCTAGGCCGCTGGTACCCCTGCGCCCGGAGAGGACTGGTGCCCCTGAAAAGTCTGAAGTGCCCCTCGGCAGGCCCGTGGTGCCCCTGACAGGCCCAAGGTGCCCCTGCGAGGCCGGTGGTGCCCCTGACAGACCTCTGGTGCCCCTGGCAGGTCTGTGGTGCCCCTGGCAGGTCTGTGGCGCCCCTGGCAGACCTGTGTTGACTGGTGCCCCTGCTAGGTCGCTGGTGCCCCTCACAGACCTGTGGTGCCCCTGGGCCTTGACAAGCCTGAGATGCCTGGCTATGACAGGCTCGTGGTGCCCCTGATAGACCAGTGGTGCCTTTGCTAGGCCTGTAGTGCCCCTGGCAGGCCTCTGGTGCCCCTGCTACCCCTGCGCCCGGAGAGGACTATGGTGCCCCTGAAAAGCCTGAAGTGCCTCTCGACAGGCCCGTGGTGCCCCTGACAGGCCCAAGTTACCCCTGCAAGGTCGGTGGTGCTCCTGGCAGGCCTCTGGTGCCCCTGGCAGATCTGTGGTGCCCCTGGCAGGCCTGTGTTGACTGGTGCCCCTGCTAGGCCGCTGGTGCCCCTCACAGGCCTGCGGTCCCCCTGGAAGGACTGTGGTGCCCCTGCCCCTAGGGGTGTTCATGGGCCCAACAGGCCCGTTGTGCCCCTGACAGGCCTGTCGTGTATACTTGCTAGACCTGTGGTGCCCCTGCTTCCTGGCAAGCCTGTGGTGCCCCTGGCGGGCCTGTGGCGCCCCTACAAGGCCGTAGGTGCCCCTGACAGGTTTGTGGTATCCCTGGAAGGACTTTGGTGCCCCTGACAAGCCTGAAGTGTCAAGGACAGACCCTTTAGACGCCAGGGTTCAAGTTCGTCGGACTGACAACGATTCGCTTCGCTTACCTGATAACGTGCCTGGTAAGTACTCACTACTCAGCGTCCACAACATTTATACACATAGCACATTCATATATACTTGCTTACAATTGGTAAATGTGGTTGTGGCTATGAGTTAAGATACTGACTAAAAATAAAAAATAAAAAGAAAAAACTGAAAATGGGGGCACCACCAAAATGAAGTGGACGAAATCCGTTGAGTTTTTAATTTTGGGTATAGGTAGGGGCACCACTTCGATTCATGACCCTCCCCTTGGAGTTTTCCTGGATCCGCCCCTGGAGTCTCGCGGATCTTGCTGTTACGATTTCCGAGTGCCTGATAACATAGTATTTGCGTTATTCTCGGTTTTGTCGAAAAAAAGAATACCTACCAAGCAGTCTGCAGAGGGCTGTACATACACCAAAACTGGGTGTATCAACATCAAAACCAGGGGCTGCAAATCAGCAAATGCAAAAACCGTGATGACCACACAGATGTTCGTCAAGCGCACGCTGCACGTCCCGGCCGGACGTTCGGCGTGGCGGCGAGCCGGTCTAACCTGACGATGGTGACGTTGCCCGTGTCGCGGAGCACGGTCAGCCGGTACAGGGTCCTGTCGCGCAGTGTCTCGCCGGGGAACAGCACCAGCGCACGGCTGACACACCAGAGCAGCGCCAGCGCCAGCGCCGGCGCGCGCCAGCCGCCGGGCCGCGCCAGCCGCCGGCGCACCGCCGGCAGCAGCGGCCGACCAGCCGCGGCACGCATCTCCTCGCGACTGGAGGCGGCTGCGTGCCGAAAACCTCACCGTCGGCCTGCCTAACGGTCGCAGCGCACTAACCCAGCTCTCACTCAACCCCGGAGGCATGTTCTCGTCGTTGCACAGCCACAGAGCGCTCTCGGAGGCCGTCAGTGCTCTGAACTGTGCGGCCAACATGGCAGAAACAACACTTGGAAACGAACTAAAACCGCGGGTGGAGCATTATGAGACCGGATTCATTTTAATTCGATCATTTATCGTTCCATGTCCGTATGTTATACATTATCTTTGTTTTATTTATAGGTGAAGAGCATTGTCCATTAGTTATTTTAATGCATCCGGACCGGGGTTCATCAAAAAGGTGATCATCATAATAACGAAACGTACTTCCACCGTACCTACATATGTAATATGTATGTACTAGCTCTTTGTCTCAACTCTCACGCTTAACCCAGCAGACGGTGGACCTCCCGGCCACCTTCCGCGTGGTGGGGGGGGGGGGGCATTTTTTACCCCCCCCCCGTATCTCGGAAACTGCCAGACGGATCCGTAAAATTCAAACGGCGTTCGATAGCCCTGTCAAATTTGTATGAAAGAACCAAATTGCATTGAGCTCTGGGTCACCGATGACGTCACAGGTCAGGTCAAAGATAAAATGTTTCACCGTTCATGGGTCTCCTAGGGAATGCGCTATAACACCGAGTAAAACGCATTTTGTCGAAAATCTTAGCTTAATTGAGCGTTTTCCCCAAAACGGCAAAATGATCAATCTTACGATTTTTTAACCTGTCGTTGATTTCATTTGTGACAGCAATGAACCTTTTCTTGAGAAACTTGGCAATAGTGGCATCTATATCAACGACTTTGGGTAACCGTTGTCCGAGAAAAAATATTTCACGGATCTTAGCTCTAGATCGAAAAGTTTGTAGCTCGAGCATATAGGTATTGTAGGCGCGATAAATAAAGGACTGGATGACAGCCCACTTGATGGAAAATGGGACGAAACTAAAGAAGCTCAGTCCTAGTCCGATAATTTTTTTTTGGCACTGAAGGTGTTACGGAGCAGTGACATTTTTGGACCAAGCACAGGTTCACTACTGCGCCATACTCAAAGTTCAGTGACCTACACTGACCATGAATGCAGTTGGTGTTATAAAATCCTGCTTGAATCAAAGGTCAGGTATCCAGCTTCAAGTTCTTACTTTTTTATCGTCGGCGCATTCCGAGCAATAACGAAAAACTTCAGGGACTGGCACGCCTTCAGGCAGGGAGGGTTTGACTAAACAAGTAATGATGTGCCTTTTATGATATATCATTCAAAAGCTAAAACACTTGCAATAAAGTCAGCTCGCAACTAACTCCGTTTACCTCACCAGATGTTATTGGTTACTGCCCCTGGCTAATTACCAAGTTGTGGGCTGTGGCCCAGCTTCTCTGCTTTACGAGTATTGACGAAGTGTCACTTCTATTCTTCCTCAGGTAAATGATAGTAATTCGTATTCGTTTCGGGCTACACATTTTTTACCTCAGTGTAGCCCGAAACGAATACGAATTACTTTACGAGTATGTAGAGGAGAGTGGTGCAGGAGGTCTCCGTTAAGCTCAGTTGCGATTTTTGGAGAACTGATAATATTTCAGAGCCAGCGTGTGCACATGCGCTGTGAGCATACATCATTTCCCCATATATATTTGCGTTCAAAATGAATTCAGGGGGCACACAAAACATAAACTTAAACATTTTACAAAAAGTGTCAAAAGGACCTCTTACACTACGGATATGGCAAAAACTCCCCTTGGGTGTTTTACAAGTCGAGCGTAAGCCAAAGACGCTCTGCGACCACAACTGCAAGGACTTTTGTTTCAAAAAGCTGAGCAAATACGCGTGTTATTGAAACCAAAAACACCACCGAAGCATTCGAACAATGCGAAAAATAGCAAAACGAAACAATGACCAACGAATGACTAATGAAAGTTATCAAACGAATCGAGGTCAGCTATTATCACCACCCCTGCTTGCCCAACGGAACAAAACGAACTCAATGAGTGTTCACAAACCGTATTACCTCATAACTGGAAGATCCATATCACCAACATATCATCGCTCCTTGAAAAAGGGGGATGTCTTATCAAAAGAGGAAAAGGGGAGTGTCTTATCGACCTCGGAGGGAGGGACTTAAAAAATGCATTATTCTATTCGTCACAATATTTATGTTTCACGAGGCATTTGCAGCATACCAGAACATGGTTTATCCTTAAGCCAAGCCTTAAGCTAAAAAGGGAGATAAAAACGATTGGGTAAGCTTGCATTTGACAGCCATTAGTTTTTTCCGGATAAGTCAGGGCGATAAAGATGTATGTGTCTGGCGAGAAAAGGGGCAAACTAAGAAACAGGCTTACCAATAAGTCGCCGTGACGCGCCTGCTGCTCGTTTCTGAGTTGTTGTTTCAAACGAGCTTCTACCTTACAAGTATATTATTTAAAATAAATGACATCATTGGTTTGGTAAAAAAGCGTTGGGGCCTCTTACCGACCCTGGACGTCTTACACGGATCTCCCCTAACATGTGCAGTTGTGCAGTTGTTGCGAGCGTACTCGTCCGCACGCCGCGTCCGCCAATCTGGTTCACTCGTTTCATCAACACCATGCGCAAGATCCCTTGCATGAGGAGCAGCATGCCGTTTGGTATAACTGGCTGGTTGGCACGGGATTGAACTGGCCAGAAGGGCTTCAGCAGGCCAGAGAGGACTGGGCAGTAATGCCACCATCTATACCAGCAGTGCGTTTCATTTATGGCTCAGGTAACAGAAGAAAAACAAATTGTGAACAGGGCGTGGAGGCCATGCAGTGATTCGGACTGGCGTCCCTCCTTACACGCGTCTGTTTGCCGGTCGGCAATGTGCGCACAGATGTCCCATCACACTCCTCTCTGAGAGAGGCGCCGGCTCCTCGGTGTGGCCGCGCGGCCGACCTCAGCTCCGGCGTCCCGCTGAGCTCGGCCGGGATGACCGTGACCGGCCCCTCACCGAACCGCACGACTTACTGCATAGGCATGCATAATTCAACGATAGCGGCTTTGGCCGGTTGCCAATGGCAGAAAGCACCGCTAGTGCGACTGTTGGCATGACATGTGTTGTATGTAAATATATGATAGACTTACTCTTATATGATATACCTACTAGCGAGGCACATCGTGCTTTGGATATCTAGCGTATAGCAACCAGAATCGAAGAGCATTGGGAACTAGAACACCAAGGTAAGTGTTTTTTTTTTTTACATAGGCTGACCGAAATCAGGCAATGCATCGAAAGGCGAACATCAAACAGCAAGGATCATTTCATTACAGGATTGCCATAGACGAGCTATAGCACTTAGTTTAACGCATCTTAGTAACAACACAATTAGATATCCATCCCCAAATGACCTCCTCCTACGTCTTGAGATGTCTATAGGTACACTCGGGGGCAGATTGATGTTCCACAACTCTTTATCCACCGGGTTCCTATGGCTCAGCATTGGCAGCAGCCGCCTGGTACCGGTAGACTGTGCCGCTTCACTTACTTGTCAAGCGGCACAGCCTACCCACACCGTATGCCACCGGTCTGGGTCGGTGGCTGGAAGGCGATGTGGGCCGCCTGTGACGTCAGCGCAGCGGCGAGGGCCGAGCCCGGGGGCATGGCTCGGGTCGGCGCGGCGCGGCGGCTGGCGAGGGCTGGGGAGTGAGGTGGGGTGGGAGCACGGACCATCGCGCGGCTGAGCGAGTGTAGTTAGCTTTCGCGTCTCAAGGCGCCAATTATTCTACCTAACAATTGTGCTAAAGCAGTTGTTAAAATGTCCTATCCCCAAGACAGCGCCTATCATTATACTTGCCATGCACATTACGACACACTTAAACGTGGCATTGGGACAGCCGATAGAATTTATATCACACGTGCATCGAGGTGCGGAGCTACATTTTTTTTTTAACAGATAAGTATTAAGGCCTTGATTGAGCTCATTGATGTCTATTATTTCGCACAGCAATCGTCCAGAGACGTGGGAACTGGGGTTTTTGGATAGCGCGGCGTCCCAACTTTAAGCAACTCTTACTGTTCCTCTAATGTGTGGTCGCAGCCACCAATAGCAAACCGTTCCATCTAGGAACAAATAAGTCACGCACCTGGGACGGTTCGAACCGGGTTTCTCCAACCGGTCACCCTACGACGCTAGCGTGTATCCACTGAGCTGCCGAAACCAGCGACCACCTGCCGCGGTCAAACGCGATCAAATGTCACAATACTGTCATTGGCGTTCAGCGGGTGAATGCCATTTTGTTTTGTGCAGGCGAGGACCATTCTCGGTAGCTCAGTGGATGAACGCTCGTGTCGTGAATTGGCCGGTGGGAGAAGCCCGGTTCGAACCCCCTGAGTGGCCGACTTTTTGGCTCCTAGTTGCAACGGTTTGCTATTGGGGGCTGCGATCACATATTAGAGCAACAGTAATAATCGCTTTAAATTGGGGCGTTAGCTGCGGCACTACTCATAACCCCCAGTTCCCACGTCTCTGGATGATTGCCGTGCGAAACAATAGACATCAATCTGCTCAATCAAGGCCTTAATACTAATATGTTATACAAAATATAGCTCCGCACCTCGATGCACGAGTGACATGAGTTCTATCGGCTGTCCCATTGCCACGCTTAAGTGTGTCGTAATGTGCATTGCAAGTATGATGATAGGCGCTGTCTTGGGGATAGGACATTTTAACAACTGCTTTAGCACAATTATTAGGTAGAATAATTGGCGCCTACAAGGCGAAAGTTAGCTACACTCGCCCAGCCGCGCGATGTCCGTGCTCCCACCCCACCTCACTCCCCAGCCCTCGCCAGCCGCCGCGCCGCCGCGCCGCGCCGACCCGAGCCATGCCTCCGGGCTCGGCCCTCACCGCTGCGCTGACGTCACAGGCGGCCCACATCGCCTTCCAGCCACCGACCCAGACCGGTGTCATACGGGTGGGTAGGCTGTGCCGCTTGACAAGTAAGTGAAGCGGCACAGTCTACCGGTACCAGGCGGCTGCTGCCAATGCTGAGCCATAGGAACCCGGTGGATAAAGAGTTGTGGAACATCAATCTGCCCCCGAGTGTACCTACGTTATCACATGTTTTTTTCTATTTTATTTTGCATCTCCACTAGCACACAGCTGTAGCTGGGAGAGTGAGACGTTGCTCCCGGGGCATTGACTGAGCCGGGTCTACCGTTCTGCGCTACGATAGATCCGCGCAGGTACTTGATAGCCACGATATGTGCACTTATGAATGCTACGCGCGTTCACGCACGTGCGACACACTGCCGCCCGCCCGTGACCCGGTTTCGGGCGACTTGGGTACGCGGGCCGTTGACCCTCGGCCCCGATCTGTGAAGACGAGCGTCGCCGGCGAGCAGCGGTCGGTGCGACCACCATTGCACCGGCGGCCCCAAGTGCGTATACGATCTGCATTCTGCAGTTGCACGCGGCCGCGCCGCCGCCGCTAGCCCGCGGCCGTTCCACTGCACGGAACGGCCGTACATACGATGCATCGTACGCAGGCCGTTGTAAAACCCGCTCGTCCAGGCATCAGCGGTGTGAAACTCGACCGCAGCACGCACGCCAGTCATTGCACTAATGGGGAGAAGCGTCCGGAAGCTTCCCAGTTCCCGCGGGAGCTTCACAGTTCACACATCAACTGACTAGGCATGTGACGTCGGCGTATCAAATTCCAGTAGATTCGCCTCCAGGCTCCATCCCTAACACATAATGGTTACTTGGTCTCACGGTAACTTGGCGAATTGGGCATTCTGTGAATTAGCAGCGTGGCTTGCAGTGTTACGGTCTTAAAGTGAATATACCTAAAAGTCATCTCGCACCTTCAATTTAGTTTACTGTTGATGATAAGTGGGAACCTGTGCCTAATTAGACTTCAGTATGGAAGTGGATAAGTATGTAAGGTCAAGGGCGAGGCGAGACGCTGCGCTTTTCCTTACACTTTTTATCTCTCTATATATGTTACAGGCAATGTGTGGAATCAGGCATTCTATAGAATGCCTGTATACATATAAATATAAATATATATATATATTGTAGGCGCGCCATTTCCATTTTGTCATTTTATGTTCCTTAGTCCACGTTTACCATTCTGCTGATTTCCTATTTTCTTCCTTGGTTTCGCAGCCTTGGCACATTGCTCGCTCGGTCCCTCTGACCTGTCGAGGTCACCGGCCGACCGTAGCCTGGGGCAGGGCCCAGGAATGTAGCTGCGCCGTCGCGACCGCAGGGTCAGAAAAGTAGTAACTGGAAACTGTGATATTTGACTCGTTAATGTGTATGTTATGCCCAATAATGTGCTCAGGATTGTAAAATGTATTGTTTGATGCGAGTAGGGATCTCCTGGACATTTAAGTTGCGAATATGATAGCTGACGCGGATGAACATTTCTGAATATGGGCGGTGCCCGGCGCCCCGGCGCTGGTCGGGGGCGCGGCGCGGGTCAGTTGAGCCCCGTTGAGGCTGGTCGTCTAATGTGCCTCTGGAGACGTGTGCCTCTGGTTTCGTTAGCCGATAAGCGACTCAGGGAGCACATTTGTCGGTACGTAACTAAATGTCGCGGTAGCACAATCATGTAATCAAGTGCTTTCGATATAATTATACTGTTTCGTATATGCATATTCAAGTGCATGAATGGACGCGTAGCAATGTACCTGGTTGCCTTTATCAAGTTATTTATTTATGCGTGTGTTATGTTCCCCCTCGCCTGTCCCTTTTATTTCCGTCACGTTTGTTTGCGCTCGTTTATGTTTATTTGTGCAATGCTTAACTTAGGGCCGTTGTTTTACAGCAACGATTGCGTGCGGAGGGCCACACGGTCCAATACACCGATCCGTGACGACATCCGAGTTTCGAACTGAGTCTGGTCGGCGGCTACATATATATATATATATATATATATATATATATATATATATATATATATATATATATATATATATATATATATACATATAAACTGTCAAGATCATAGGCGGCGGAACGGGGGGGGGGTGGCACCGGGGCACCGTAATGATTTTGGCATTTTAACATTAGTCCTATGGGCATTGCATGGACATTGCATGGAGAGAATGGGACCAAAAGTCGTTAGTCGTTAGTCGTTAGACCAAAAGTTGGGACCCCCCCCCCTTAATTGAAGGTGTTCCGCCGCTACTGGTCAAGGTCATTATAATTCATTCGAAGTGTCTCGACAAGAGAAACCGGATGCCGATCAAATGAACGTACTGAAGCTTGAGGTCAAAATTTTTTGCAGAAAGCCATTTTCCGCAAAAACGTTTTTTAGACTTGTTGCCCTCTGGAGACTAGCCGTTGACCATAAGTTTCAAATCAATGTGCATCATTCAGATAGAGCTTTGAAAGTGCCATCGAATGTGCCGTTCTGCGGCGCTGTATAGCTTTATTCATTCTTGAGTCATACGCGATTGTCAAAAAAGTGTTCAAAACGACGAAATTTCAACTTCGATGACCTCGGCAGGTGACCTTACTTTTACTCCGACCTCATGATCGATAAGCCTCTTTCTTTAAGACTTGGGCCGTATTCATGTCGACTTCGTAAGTCGATTTTCTTTCGTAAGTATATTTTGGTATTCACGTCGACACTTCTTAAGTTTTCATCGACGGAGTTCACGTGAATAAAAAAAAAATTACTTAAGAAGTAGGTCAAACTTAAGAAAATTCTTACGAAAATGATCGACGTGAATACGGCCCCAGCTTCTTTCGAATGCCCCTTAGCGAATATCGCTGTAGCCCGGGCGCCGAGTTAGGCGGCAGGAGGGATGTTCAAACAATCCCTCTGGCCCGCAGAAGGTGGCGCGCCGCGCCGAGCACTGTTCGGCCGCCAGTAACGCTCTCAGATACCGTACCGTGTGTCAGGGTAATGTTGAAGACTGAGTCAGATGATTATACCCCTCGAAACATACCCCTAAAAAACAACACCTAAGAATGTTTACCTAATAGTTTTTTCCGGTAACTTCTGATGTAGACAGGAAGACAGGAAGAGCAAAAATGTGTTCGGCTCAATCACATGGATTGATTGACACGTGACATCACAATCACATTTTCGGGTCAGGTCACCTTTGCCCCAGGCTGCCCTTTACCTACCTTAGCCTAAATTTTGAAGAATTTATTCAATGCCTCTCGACTCGACGGCAGAAACAGCAGGCGATAA
>NW_024881831.1:605000-653565 GCF_019059575.1 Amphibalanus amphitrite
GAAAAGCTCAGTATGAGCGGCCGGGCCCGGCCCGGCCTGTAACGCTTTTGCGAGGCTTATGTCTCAGCAACCGCTGGACCGATTGGCCTGCGGTCTTTTTTTTGCTGGGTAGCCCCATCCCTTCTACCCCGTAATTGACTACTTTTGATACATCTCAGTGACCGTCGTGATACGTGCCAGCCACGTGAAAAGTCAAGGGTGTTTGAGCTGTTTTGCAAAGGTAGTGATTTTGAGAGGATCATATCTTACATAGCAGCCGCTTGGGCGATTGTCTTGTGGTAATTTTTGTAGGGTAGCTGCATCCCTTCCCTAAGGTCGGATACTCTTGATCTATGTGAATGGCCCCACTGCACATGCAAAATGCAAAAAGAAGAGGTGCCATATCTGTTCCCATTTCAATAACTCGGTAATTACTGGCAGTGATTTCCGCAATACCTAACTAATTTTCGGACCTACGATAACGATAAAACGATAAGAAAGGTTTGCGATAGGTAACGATAATCGATAAACGATTTATTTTCTAAAAAATTAACAGCTATAGCGATAAAACGATAAAACGATAAGGATAATTGTTTTCCCGCGACCTGGTGGGGGGGGGGGGGGCTATTTTTTGCCCCCCTCCAGACTTTTCGATATATCTCCAGAACCGCTGCGCCGATCGTCACCAAACTTTCAGTACCCTTCCTGACATCAATTTTACACATTGTGACCAATTTTTTTTCCAAAGGCTATGATAGGTTGGCCGTAAATGACGTCAGAGTGACGTCATGTTCTGCCGTTTTCGACCCAAAAAAGGGTTTCGCGGGAAGAGCTGTCAGGCCTATAGCTTTGCAAATACAGAAAAATGATAAGGAAATAAAAGCTGTAGAATCAATAGGGCTACAAAACTGCCATCTCAGATTTTTGAAATATTTGGATTTTGACCCCCAAAAATCAAAAAATATTTTTTTTTGATATAATAATCGAAAAATCCAAAAAGTTTTTTGAATTTCTCAGAAACCGGAATATATGTGATAGTCCTTACCGCCTTCCATCCACATACCAAATTTGAGATTGATACCTCTTTTTTTGGCGAAGTTATAGCGAAAAAACTGTTCAAAATTGATGACGTCAAATTTTCAAACTCAATTTTTAGCAATTGTAGACCCCGTAGCGCAAAACAAAGACCACCATTAGACTCCCCGTGACGAGCTGCATCGAATCAATACCCATTTTATGCAAAACTATCAGCTTTAAAATTTGACCTTTTTTGGTCTGACCTTGACCTGACCTTAACCTGATTTTTATCAGAAAGTGACCTAAGCCGTACCTGATAGTCTTATGACCAACACCATTGAGTTGGAAATGAAAAATTGGCCATAAAACATGCATCACACAGCCTTAGTAAAGTTGGGCTCATGTGACCTGACCTGTGAGTGTGACCCTTGGTGACCTGACCTGTGACCTGACCTGGTATTGACAGTGACCTCTAATAGTAACATATCAACTAGGCAACTGACGCCCTATCGCTGATTCTCGACAAAATGCGTTTTCCTCGGTGTTATAGCGCATTCCCTAGAAGACCCGTGAACGGTGAAACATTTCATCTTTGACCTGACCTGTGACGTCATCGGTGACCCCGAGGTCAATGAAATTTGGTTTCTTTCGACAAATTTGACAGGCCTATCGAACGTCGTTTGAATTTTGCGGATCCGTCCAGTAGTTTCGGAGATACGAGGGGGGGGGGGCAAAAAATAGCCCCCCCCCAGGTCGCGTTATAAACAGACCCCACCAGGGCGCGGGTTAACAGCGATAACGAAACGAGAAACGATACAACGATAACAATAATTGTTTTAAAGGGACCCTCCCACCTTCAAAAAAGTTAATGAATTGGCATGAAAGTGATGTCCCTTGATTCAGAAAGAGCGAAAACGAATATCTACCAAATTTCACCGAAAAATATTCACTGGTTTTCAAGATTCAAGACTTTCTGGCTTTTACTTTTGTTTACTTTTTGGGATCTCCCCTGTTACTAGCAACTTTATTTGGAAGCAATAATTTGGCAGCCTTAAAGTGCGGCAGACGTTGCGCGCAAAGCAGCGTATACCACCACGTGTTAACGATGGTTTTAGTCTAAGATTTAAAAATCGTTAGATCTCCGCTGACGTCACAAATTCTAAGGGGGCATTCCAATGCATTAGCCCCTTAGAATCCGAAAACTGCAAGTTTGAAATTCCATACCTTTGAATTAACGCATTTTTCGATGTTGTTAGTGCCCAAACCGGTATTTGCAGGCCATGGCCACCAATTTGGCTATCTCAACTCAAAACTAATGTTAAGGTGGGAGTGTCCCTTTAACAGCGATAACAAAAGCGATAAGAAATACAGCTTAAATAAGTGTACTTAAAGTTTATTTGCAGATCTACACACTTAGCAGATGGCAATAGGTTGTGCTCACATACCTACTGTCGCGCGGCATACCTACACTGTCGATCGTCTTCCATTTTTCCATCATCCCGTTTTACATTTTATCGTTTATCGTTCATAATTTTTGTAACTTGCGATAAGTGGATAAGCGATAATTTTGAAAATTTAGCGCGAAACGATAACGATAACCGATTTACTTACCAGCGGCAGCGACAATTATCGTTTATCGTTTATCGCTCATCCTATCGCATGCAGAAACCACTGATTACTGGGGCAATTTCGCTGAAACTTGACATACCTACAGGTAGGCACCCACCAGGCAATGCATTCCCATGTGTTGCGGTTAGGGTGCTACTGCACGTGCGCACGTGCAGGGGCGCTTCCAGATCTCGAGAACGGCTAGGCCGATTGCGCTAAAATTTGGTACACGGTTGGGGACCGGTTGTAGGGTGCCGCGCAAAAGTCAGTTTGGACCGCATTTGCACGTGCGCACGTGCAGAATGCCTCTTCCAGATCTCAGGAACGGCTGGGCCGATTGCGTTCAAATTTGGCACACCGCCAGCGACCGGTTAGAAGGGTGCTTTGATTTGCACAAGCCCGTTGGAAGTACCCACTCGACCTTCCGCACGTGCAGGGCTCACATCTCGCTCGCTCGTTCTTCGCCCAAAAAGCGTTTTACTGGTTGGTAAAATCATGCAGGTTGCAGTCATCTCAGTCATCAGCACCATACAATAAAGCAGTAAAAACAATAACACACGCTCACAGCCCGGGCCACATCTCACGACCCACACACACGGACGGTCTCATAAAGTCAAAACATGGGCTCAGTCACTGCTCGCACAAAACGCTGGCGGTACAGCTCGGTGGCTCCGGCAGGCAGCGAATTATACAGGTTTGGCGCTCTATCTACCTACGTGAAACGACGGCAACGCCTCCCGGCCTCTGTCCTCGGCCTGGGTAGACGGAAGAGGTCGTCCTGCCACCGATGCACTGCCGGCACAGCTCGGACACATGTGCTTCCCAGGCGGACCGGGCAATGACCGGTGACTCCGCCGGAGTGAAAGCGGGCCCGACAGAGTCGCCAGAAAAACAGCCTAATGGGTAGGTATAGTAGCCTCCACAGACCGACCACAGAAGGTCAGTCAGGCAAGCACTAGACTCAAAGGCCAAAGGGTAAGACAGACAGCCACCAGACGGAGCGTCAGACTGACAGACGACGCTGTTGGCTTGGCTATTAATTTAGACGACCTTGCCACCCATAGGGCGGGAGGGAGGGGGCGTTTCGCCTCCCGCCTAAGATCTCGGAAAGTTACCGACCGATTCTCAAAATTAAAATGGCGTTCGATAGCCCACCACCGAGGAAGAAACATATGACCCAGACCCGATTTCCTTGACCTGGGTCGAACGAATGATGTTTCAGGTCATGTCAAAGGTCGCATTTTTGACCATTTACATTGTGCAGGCATTCTAAGATATCGACAGTTCCGAGCAAGAACATCCAAAATGTCAATTTTTTCGAAATTGAGATTTTTATGCCATTCGACTCAGCTCACCGAGCTGAGTCGAATGGTATAAAAATCTCAACTTCGAAAAATTTGACACTAAGGATGTTCTTGCTCGGACCAGCGCGGTTAACGGTAATTTCTGAGTATGAGCGAGCGGCCGGCGTATGGACGCTTTTGCGAGGCTTATATCTCAGCAACCACTTCAACTTGACCGATTTACTTTTCATGATTTATGTAGCATACATAAATAATCATTTCGTAGTCCTATACGTACGCGTAGTCAAATAGCACCTACATGCATCATAGCATATATGTTGTCGGCTATCAGCATTTTAATGTAACACACACTACACACTACAGTGTCAGATGGTTCGTGCTCTTAGCTTTCCAGGACGCTTGGTGAATGGCGAATCTCACGCAAGATCCTGATGCACCCTCAGGACGAACAAGCAACGGTACACGATGGTCGATGTCGAGCGTTTCGGTCACATTCGACCGACTCCTGGCGCCGGGCGATGACCGTGCAGAAACCGAGCACGTGACTGGCGAAAATCGCCGAGACGTCTCCGGCCTCATCACCGCGCTGGCGTCGCGGGCGGGTTCCGGGATTGTCACTTATCAAGGGCGTTAGTGCACGATTGTGCCACTTTGGCGCACGGAGTCGGCACGGCGGGCCCCGGTGAGAGGCAGAAGTGGGTCGCGTCTTCACGCCGCTCCCGCGTCACCACTGACCCACAGCACGGCACGGGGATAGTTACAAAGCTCGTGACGGTCCAAACTCCATAGACAAGCGGACATACAGATTTACAAGAGTTGGGCGACGAAATACGCAACTTAATTATTAAGTAATGGGCATTATTAGGTAGGCCATACAATTTTCTGTAGTACCGCATTGTCGCTGCAGTCAAAGGTGTTCTGGTTTTTTATGCTATATGCTAAAGAATTTTTGCATGTAATCACCGGTGACAGGACATATTTCTGCTCTATTGGGTTTGGCGGTGAAGTCTATGACGTCATCACAATGAAAATGGCTTAGTTTTGTAGAACATTGAATTCTGATTCCGGCACGACTCTCGCTAGTCCATTTTTTATTATAAATAAACCATTCATTGCGGTACAAAGTCAAAACTAAGCCCGAATCGGTGCCCGCAGCGGCCGTTAGCTCAGTCCCCTATGGTAAACAGGTTAGTTCACATTCCCGCCGCTATGCGAGCGGCGGCGGCGCCACCTGTCCTCATGTCCGCCTTGGACCGTAACGTTGGTGCAGGGCAGGCGCCACGCCGACACCCTTAGCTGGCGAATGATCGATGGCCGGCGGCCGCACCACTGCAGTCACTACTGGGTTCGAGCGTTGAGCATTGACGAGCAAATTTGCCCATAACGGAACGGATCACAAATGTTTCTGCTTGTTACCTGGATTGAGCCTGTCGATTGTACACATGCCGTTTACCTGATACCTCATCCACTCCACACTGAACCAAAACAAGGCGCGTCCTGAATGTCGATTCAGCCCTTGTATTGTTACCATCATGGAACGTCGGATATTACCTTAACGACACGGGACGCTCTGAGATGACTGGACCGGCCCGGCCGCGGCCGCAGAACACGCCGCGACCCTTCCGCACCCGGTCCGAGCGACAATGTCAAACAATCTCCGGCGCCCCGATCGCCGAGACGCGGCAAGGCACAGCAACTCCCATCCACACCGGCACAGCAAACACACACACACAGACAGTCGCGCACACAAACACAACGACGAACACATTCACCGGAACACGCACCAAACAGACAGCCGCTGGGAGCCCGGGGGCCCGGCCAACCACCTCTGCCGTTGGGCCGCTGGGAGCCCGGGGGCCGCCTCTGCTGCTCGCCACCCGCTGGCCTGACGGCCACCTCTGCCGCTCGCCGGACCCCGCTCCGCTCCGATAGTGGCCCACACCGCGCGGCAGCGGCCGTATGGGAAGACGCCACGGGCGGGGACCAGTGGACAGAACCTCCCATTCATAGGCTGCACGTGGCCCGGACGCTCGGTGCCGTTTTCGTTCGAGATCGGCCGCGTACTGTGGCGCGGGGATGTGCCCGTCCGACCCGGCACATACCGACCGGCGACGGGCAGTGCTGTGCGGCCGACCGTACTGTGCAGCGTGACATCACATATTGGGTTAAACAGATTCCGTTGTGCCGTTACAGCTCGGTAGCGCCGGACACAGCCACAGAACGGCGCGACACGATAGTTCGACGGCAGCGCCACCTATAACACATCCATAGACATGTGGCGCCCTCTGTACGGTCGTCCAGCGGACGAGCGCAGCCGTCCCCTCAGACTCGGGCGAGCCGTGCAGCTGTCTAGAGACTCTCGGCGAGGCCCCCCACGGGCCCAGTGACGCCGCACGTCAGTCACGTGCGTCCCGGCGACTTTTCACCACTCGGCGTCTCCGCCAGCCTTCTGGAATATGTAGTCCTTCCCGTCCAGGTTCATAATGCCGTCCTTGAGGTGGAACTTCCATCGGTTTCGGCTGCGTGTGATCTGAACGCAAAAAAAGTACAGGTTAAACGGTGGACCTTACGTTGCCAGGGGTTCAAAGATCGCATGGAGGTTAGGAACAGGGTTCACCGACTCCATATAACGTCAGCCATTGAGAGAGACGCGGCCTAATACCGACATACGCTGATGATCCGGATTGATCCAGCTGACCCCTGGCGGCCGGCTGCGCAGCTCCCGCTCCGCGCCACCTACCTTGTCGTACTGGCAGACCATGACGTTGAACGTCTCCTGAAGGTCGGCCGGCTCGTGGTCGCTGACGTCGTCCTCAGAGTTCAGCGGCTCCTGGCGGGGACACACAGAGCGGGGTCAGCCGAGGCAGTGGTGGTGGTGGTGGTGGGGGGGGGGGGGGGGGGTGGGGGGGGACACAGAGGGCGGTCAGCCGGACAGGCCGAGGGGACACTGAGGGGTCAGCGGGATCAGCGGAGGTTTCAAAACCCCCAACTAAACAGCAATTAGAATACAGCCCTGTTTTAGAGTTGCAATGCAGCCTACAGCCCATAGGCGGAGGAACGGGGAGGGCACCGGGGCACCGTGCCCCCCTTTGATTTTGGCATTTTAACATTAGCCCTATGGGCGTTGCATGAAATGAATGGGACCAAAAGTCGGCAGTGCCCCCCCCCCCCCTTAATTGAAGGTGTTCCGCCGCTACTGCTACAAGTTACAACCATAAATCATAAGCCTAAAAACGTTGATATGTAATCGGAACATCGGTAAGAACATCGCCGACTCCGTTTCTGGACATCTGCCGGGACTCACACATCAACCTGTCTTTCTGAGCCCACACCATCTCTCCAATTGTCCCCTTCAGTGTGCCCACACTCGCAGTCCCATGATTCAGCCCACACCACACTCAGCACTCCTTTCACACCGTGCCCAAACTCAACCTTTCTTGCAGTGGGAGTAGGGGTGCCTCTGTCCACCCGTCTGAGTCCTCTCTCACCTCCCTTCCCTCCCAGCCGTCCCTCTCACCTCCTCCCCTCCCTCTCTCACCCTCCTCCCGTCCCCCCTCACCTCCTCCCGTCCCTCTCACCCTCCTCCCGTCCCTCTCACCCTCCTCCTGGCCCTCTCACTGCTCCTCCCGTCCCCCTTACCTCCTCCCCTCCCTCTCACCCTCCTCCCGTCCCTCTCACATTCCTCCCGTCCCTCTCACCACCTCCCGCCCCTCTCACCTCCTCCCGTCCCCCTCACCTCCTCCCGTCCCCTCACCTCCTCCTGGCCCTCCTGATCCTCCTCGTCCTCGTCATTGCCGATATCGTCGTCGTCGTCGTCGATGTCGTCCTCGACGTCGTCATCCACGTCGTCGTCGCTGTCGGACGTGTCGTCTAGGCCGTCGGTCTGCGGCACACGCAGGCCCAGGCGGCGCGCCAGCCGCCGGTCGGCGCGCCGGCGCTCCTCCGCGCTACGAGACGGAGCGGCGGCGGCGGCGGCGGCGGCGGGGGCGGGGGCGGCACACGCGCCGGCGGGGAGTGTGAAGGAGGCGCCGGCGCGCTCCGCCGCCGGCGGGCTGTCGCCACTGCCGTCCAGCTGACCGGGCAGCCTGTGCTGCGCCGGGGCCACGCCGCCGGCGTACTGGACTCCGCCTGCCGAGACGGACCGCGGTGTCAGCGGCGGTGGCTGACAGGCAGACGTAGGTCGACCGGCGCGCGGCACCGACAACAGACGCGGCGCGCGGCGGAGTGTCGTCCACTTCCAAATAAAGTGCGACGATAGGCCCAGGCACGAGTCAAATCACGCAAAATGTGTACGCTAGCTTTAGATTCATTTGGTTGTAATTAAGAACAGTCTGTCAAGCGGGCGATGTAGAAGGAGAAAGCGACTTGCTACGAGTTTTGACAAAAATCAGTGCACACAAACACACGGTGCGTCACATCACACACGGCACAACACACAAACAGGCAAAAACAAGCGCACACAGGTGGCGGCCGGGGGACAGAGTGCCGTGCCTCGAGCACGTCGATCGGGGGCCAGATGACTGGTTAAAGGAGTGCTGAGCCGTCAGCATCCCCAGCAGACCTACTTCCACTCCCCGAGTCTCTGGCAAAAACCGACACGTCGAAATGACAGTTCTGCGATGGAACGTGACATTCATGTCAGTCTACATGATGCCATCAATCGTTAGAGGGTTAATTGTAAGAGACTGTGAATTGAAGATCGACTAGGCTATAGGTGACTTTGGGATGGCTGTTAATCATCAATTACAATGTTGAGGGAAACTCATAGAATTTGGATACCCATCCCAATAAGGTTCGCTGGTAATGCGTTGAATATAGTGAAGAACCACACCAAAGGATAATATTTTACAGAAAAAATGCACAGCAGAATCAAGTCGCCAGGACGGCCCCAGCTTCAGCCCCTACGGATTTGCCAAAAGTCGCCCGGCTTCAGATGAACTGCGTTGAAATCTGAGAACGACGAATAGCTGGGGAGCGGTGACTATAAATGTATGTCAGATGCAAACCCTACACTTGGTGGGATCCCATCGACAGCATCGCCAGAAACCGGTCACAACCGAAAGGCAGCGCACACCAGCACACGTTCCCCGCCACCAGTATCCCGTCATGCCAGCCAGCATCACTCCCACATACACAGACCAGCCCCGAAAGACCCCGCCCACGCCGCGAGCAGCGCGGCAAGCGGGCGTCCGCACCGGCGAGGGGTCCAAACCAAACTGAACCCAAAGCTCCCCGCTAGCAGGCAGTGTGCGGGTGTGTGCGCGGCCGGGGGAGTTGGTCGCGGTGGGTCCGGTGGTCGCGTGCTCTGTGCGCCACACCCCACACAGTGCGTGCCCAGGTCACCGTCGGCCGTATCAGTACGTGGGGAGCGGCCGTGAGCCAGCGCCATCGCCGACAGGTAACTCGACGGCAGGCTGACATGGAACCGAGGCGGCGGCGGCGGCGGTGGCGGCAGCGGCAGGCCGGCCGGCACGCGCGGCGGCCACGGGTGCAGCGGCGGCGGCGGGCGCCAGGCAGCCGGCACCGGCCGGCGCGGCGGCTCGCGACTGCCCTCTGTCGGCAGCGGCGGGTACTAGTACTGCGCCGACGGCGGACGGCCGTCCCAGGTGGCGCCGGTGTGGCGGCGGGCAGACACAGGCGCAGCCACACGCAGCCAGGGTTACTGCACTAATAGACTGGCAGAAAAGGGCTGACTGGTCCGGCGGGGACCGGAATAAACAGTAGAGCGAAGAGGGGACGATAGACAATATACAGTAGCACTAGGCGACCACAGCTCTCCACATTCTGCGCTTTTTTTGCGGGCAACTGATGGGGGTTCGGGTAGGCAGTTAATCGGTAGGTATAAAGCCGTTTTATGAACATTTCAGAGTTACAAGATGAAAAATCCGTCTTGTTATCTGAATCTATGAATATTACGTCAACCGTGAATCGTGATTGAAGTTTATCTCAGTCATTTTCTAACGCACTACGTTCTTAGGAGCAACAAAAACAATTGAAGTAATCCTGCGCACGGCACTGAAACAGCTTGGAGCGGCAAAAAGGTGGCCGGAAGCAGTCGCTCCGCTGATTATCCACCCCAGATTCACAATTACTCTAATGGTGTATCGGCTATATGAGCGCACAGTCCTACTGAAGAGCTTCCACCAGTGACGGGTAAGTTAGAGAGCGAATGGCCATGCTGGGTACGTTGCGGGCAGGTTAGCTGGCAGTCTCGTGCGAGGCTGGTTAGTTACAGGGCAATCGGGCACAGACCGCGGGCTGTCGGTGCGACCACCGACTCAGCATCGGCCGAACGGATATCACATCGCTGCGCGTCTAGTCTGATAGATTCAGGACGCACCCAATCGTCAAATATCTTCCGCTTACGTTACACAAAATACATGAGAACTAGGACTAGTCGCAACTACCGTTTAACCAGGCTATCCAGCCGACTGGCCGCCCCTCCCTGTGTCGTTATCCCCGCTGCCCGGTCGGCCCGCTGGGCGCTGCACCCACCTCCGGCCGCCGGCGCCACGGTCACCACACGCTGCTGCTGCTGGCTCGACTGGCGCAGCGCTTCGTTCAGCTGCTGCTGCAGCATGCTGCTGGCGATGTCGGGCGGCAGCGCGAACGTGGCCTGCGCCGCCGCCGAACTGAGGATCGTCTGTAGGTGCTGGCCGGCCAGACCCGACTGTACCGCCGACACGGGCACCTGGCGGCGGGGGGGGGGAGCCGTCAGTACAGGAGCAGGACGGGCGGAGCACGGGGCACCGTCAGTACAGGAGCAGGGCGGGCGGGGGAGGGGGCACCGTCAGTACAGGAGCGGAGCCACCATAACGAACAGCTCGATAATGATGTCGGTAGACGGCCATGAAGGTATAGGAGCCAATCGAGACAAATTCAATATCAATCAAAATTAGATCGTATGCATACCATGCAGTAACCTAACATCACGGAGATACCAAGAGGTTAAGCCTCTCCTGAGTCCTGACATTCACTACAGCAATAGACTGTTTCTCGAAACTCTGACACCATCTCCCACCCACGTACAGCACTGGCTGGGGCAAGTGCTACGCTCGCACCGGCTGCGGATTAGCCCCGGTCACAGCAGCCAGACACCCACCTGGACGACGATGGTCTTGTTCTCTCCTCCGGGCTGCTGCGGCGGAATGGTGATCTGGATGGGCACCAGCGACTGAGGCTGAGCGACCGGCTGGGCCGCCGCGCCGGCCGCCGGAGCCGCCGAGCGCGCTGCCGCGCGCACTGCCGGGGAGGGGGGCGGAGTGAGACACGCAGAGTGGAAAGAGATCAGACACAGAGTTCAGACACTGATTAGACTGAGTGGACACACTACCTAGGTGGGTAAGGGGGCTCACCAGGCATATTACAGAGTGGGGAGGGGGTCACAAAAAAAATGCCGGCCGCCGGGGAGGGAGCGGTTTAAGACACACTCAGGATAGAGGGGTAGAGTGTCCGTCAGACGATGTCGGAACGGACGGCCAGGCGGCGTCAGCGGACGGAGAGTGCCGCCGTCGGGACATAAAGAGAGTAGGGGAGTCAAGAGACATTGCCGGGATGTGGAGCAACGGGCAGTGATAACGTCAGAATGGTAAGAGAGGAAATTTCAGAAACAGATGCGGCGGTAATGGTGATGTAGCGACCCCGCCGAAAGGGGAGGGGACGACCTTTGACGTTTTTTTTTTTGTCGAATCCTCAGTCCTGTTAGCGAAAGAGCTGAAATTGTGCATGCATGACCGTTCTTTATTCAAGCTCGATCTTTGGGCACGAATCCAATTTGTGCCGTTACTGTCAAAAGATCGAGAATGAATAAAAAGTCAGGCATGCAAAATTTCAGCTCGCTGTCACCAAGTGCCAGGGAATCTTTAGCAGGGATGTGCAACTGTTATTAGAAAGCCAACATCCGAATCCCAACAATTTGCATTATTTGCTCAGAATTTCATACGGATCCTTTGAGGTCATATCGGTCAAGTGACCTCAAGATCGTAGCTCCAAAAAGAAAATGTTGCGCCAGAAATGATCTTATCAAATCTCAAGCACTTGAAATCGTGACTGCATGCCTTTCATAAAGTATTATTGTGTTCATTTTTTTTTTAGTCGGCCCATGTGCGACGCCGTATGACGACAGCGAGGTAATTTAATGTCGTCGGATTTTTTTTGCCGAGAACTCCACAAGTCCCCATCAAACTGAGTGAGCGATTGGGAAAACATCAAGGAATTTAGGAAGAGCTGCAGGACCAAATAAGCGGCATGACCTACTTGCCGAATTAACCTTGACGCTGAATCTTTCATGGCCTTTCATGACCTGATTGCCGAATTGACCTTGTCGTGAGGTTAACCCGCGCCGGGCCGGTGCTCGGCGGCCGGCGCCAACCGCGCCGGGCCGGGGTGGGGGTGGGGTGCCTGAACACCCCCCCCCCCCTCCCGTCTAACTCGGCTCCTGGGCCACGTAGTGACACGCAGTAAGCAGCAACCGAAAGAGCGTCAGGTCGTCAGAGGTAATCGAAGGTCAAATTTTGTTTATTTCAACAATTTTCGAAAGGGAACCAATAGAGCTACAGCACCGCGGAAAAGCGCATTCGATAGTCTTTCAACGCTCTTTCGCCAACATGTCCTAAGATTTGACCTCAAGTCAACGATTTAGCCTCCAGAGGGCAAAATCTTTCACGAAAAAAATGTTTTTTTTTTGTAATAGCTTTTGACTCAAGAGAACCACGACATTATTTATAGTCACCGTGCACGACATAACTTTTGCCAGCAACATGTTCCACTCGTGAAGACACGTCGAATGAGCTATAAATGGACATTGAAAGGTCATTTTGAAAATTTGACCTCAGGTCAAGGTCATGACCCAACCGGAAAAGGTCATGTTGCATGCCAGTCTATCCGTATCGTCGAGCTGAACACATCTGAGGCGTTTTCATCGCTCTAGCATATCTCTATCAAAAGTTATTGTTAAAAAACTGCTGGGGACCTTTCATGACCTGATATGACCTCAGGGACATAATGAGAGGTCATGTGTGCCATTTTTCGGTTCAGCTTGTCGAGTTTACCTGTTACCGATGTTTGTTACCGATGTTTACCGTTGTTTGGAATGACGTTCGTCCAAAAAGGCGCCTTTCAATTTTCTCCCATTGACTGATAGTGAAAAAGTCGCAAAGGTGACCTGACCTTGGGTCACCGATATCAAAATTCCGAGATTAACATTTTGTATATACTGTTACTGTTATCAATTGCTTAAAGTTTCAAGGCGATCGTTCAGTCGGTGTAGCTATGACGATAATTCTAACTTTTGCTCAGGTGAGGTAACTGGACGTGACCTTGTGACCTGACCTTGACGCTCCACGTCGCTGTTTTTGATATATCTGCGAAAAACCGCAAGGGTGTGTTCATACTTCATATACCCAGCGCGGGTTGAAAACCAAATTAAATTTTCCCTAACGAAAACTACATCATTCGACGCGGCAGGAACTGGCAAACCCGATGCTGCAAGACCGCACCTCTGCGCTCATATTAGCTATTCGAACATTTGCTCCGCCTCGAAAGAAAACAGGTAGGTCTGGCGAAGGTTGGCATGCGACGATGACGATGCGCCACCAGCCAGCCGCCGCGCTGGGGGGGGGGGGGGGGAGGGCAAATAATTGCCCCCCCTTTACTTCTACGAAGATATCGTCGCGCAATGCGAAGAGATAAAGAAGCGAGACTTTGGGCACATATTCCTGAATAGCTAGCCGAGGTTGTGTCCAAATATGGTGTCGATGATCCAATTTAAATTGACGTCAAAGTGAGTAGCGACGTCAGAAGTCTAATCATAGACAGGAGTTTCTCAGTTTCCTCACGATATATCCGACATAAAGGACCGAATATATAGGCCTGAAAAATGGTCAGGAACTAGTTAAAAGGGTACATAGATGTGTCAGGTTGACAGCAGGTGCTGTTTAATTTATTTCCCGTTGCGTTTCATGCTCAGTGACATCAGAAACGCCCCATAGCGGAAAACGACAAAAGTGTATGACGTCACTGTGATGTCATCTAAAGTGCTACAACCACCGAACTTCTTCAAATACCCGCCTAGGTATTCACTTGAAGCTATAACAAGTTTCAATTTCATATCTTATCAGGTTTCGGAGATAGCATACAGAACGTAATGGGAGAGCTTTATGGCCCCCGCCGCTCGTGGGTTAAAATAAAAAGGCAAGCAAGGTTGAGGGAAGAGCAAGGTTCGCGTCTGTCCGTTTTCGATCCGAGGGCACGTCTGGAATGCGCCACAGCTCTCAATGCGGGATGCAAAGCGTCCTGTCTGCTGCATTCGTCTTCTTCTGCGTGAGAGGTGATGTCGATATTTTCAAAACCCAACAACAAGCGCAATTTACTAGGAGCTGCGAGAGAACCAGCATGCTATGGCTGTTTTCCTGTCCGGAGATTGTTCCGTCACTGGAACGGCTTAGCAACACGAGGGTGCTAACAGTCGACAACCACCGATCCAGCCATTCAAATGATATTCGCGGAATGCCGTTTCACAGCCAGGGTGGATTTGTAGCCAACCAAACAGTGGACGGTTAAGGACGCAGCCGGTGCAGCTTATAAACACACCAGCGCGCCGCTAACAACGCAGCACAATACGCACAGCGGGAGGCAATAACGCAGCACTTCTCTATTTTCAGTGCGTCACAAATAACGCAACACTACACAGATGAAAGAGTCTGGCTTATAACACATCCGATGCTAGTTACACGCCAGCGAACCACCAAAAGCGGAATCGCAACTGGTTGCCTTAGCCCTCTCCGTATTGGCACTTTGCCAGCCGCTAGCGTTTGGGGGGGCGGGGGGAGGGGAGACGACCTCCTCCCCCTCGGCCCCTCATCGAGCTAGAGTTTCGCCGAAAAAAAAATGAGCGTGGTACCCGTAACGAGAGGAAGCCGATGATACCCAATTCCAAGGTCATAGGCCATTGGTTAACATTCGAAGTCCGATCAATGACCCAGATGCCGGGAGCATTGGGATCCGCTAGAACTTCTTATGATGGGGTTGTGATTATTTTTCGTGGTCCTGATATAGAATTTCATGTTAGCTTTGATCAAAGATGAAGTAATCATTTATTTGGAGTAGGTCGGGTCGGGTCGGGTCGGGTCAGCCAGTAGGCGTCCCGCTGCCTCTTGGTGGTAAAAGTACCGTAACAAATCGCTAATGCATATTCCAATCAGTTGCATTTCTTGTCGCGCTTTTAGAATATGACATTACCAGGGAGGGTCCCTCCCCCCTCCCCTAAAAGTGCGAGGCATAAAATGCATGTTGGCACATTTGCCTTAGGAAACTAATCCATTGAGCCGAGCTAAACTATTAGCATGTTACGAAAATATCTTTATAAAGGAGGCATCGACCGTAATTGTCTTCCATAATGTTGCAGCTTGATTCGTAATGCCGTTATGAACCAAGCCGGGAGATATAAAAGCTGAACTTCCGGTGACCTGTAGTGCTGACCTTTGCTTTGAACTAAAGATAACCGTAAGAATTCATGATTTTGGCCAAACTATCGAAGTCTCTCACGTCCACTCGTCGCTGGGCAGCCCATGTAGTCGAGCTGAAGTCGCGCGTAAAGACGCCCTACACCCCCCGGCCCCCGATGCTCGCCCCGTTTTCGACTTATTTACCCCGAGATACTTTTCCATTTGAAAGTTGTCGCAGAGTTTATGCACATAACCGTATTACGTTCGGCATTTATGTGTTTTATGAACTTGTTCTCGTTGCATTTACCTCGTTATAGAAATGGCTGTATCGTGTCAGTGTGCTAACGACTAGTTGCATCTCTCCTAGCTCATAAATATCATTACTACGCATTCTTCCATCTTCAGGACGTGGAGCTTAGCGCAGATGTACAGGGAAGAAGCACTCATTGTGTAGTCGTAAGCCGCCACTTTCGATAAATAAACCATGTAATCCATCGTACAGTCTCTCTTGAACATACCGATACACTGTGCGACGGTGCCATCGAGCCGAACGAGGAAGCGCTGCAAAGTCTGAGAGCCACCGAACCAATTGACCTGGGGAATGGATGGGATGCCGGGGAGGAGGGGGAGAGAGAGGGTCGAACCGATTTTAGCCGCCGGTCCGCTTGTATCGGTACGTTACGGTAAGAGACTGTGCCTGAAAATACGATACGTAGGGCAACGAAAGAAGTGACAAACACTCGCTATTAAACCGACATTTTAAATGCGTAACTAAAAAAACACTTAACTAAAATTAACTAACTAAAATTATTCAGCCTGGTTCATTCAGCTGAGTGAGACACGAAAAAACCTGATCACTGCGTACCGTTACCTAACCACTTGCTCCGTAACCCGTCTCCATACCTGCCGACGCGCGCGCCGACTTGCTCTGCTGCGGGGTCGTCTCGGCCTCCTTGAGGTCGACGGCGCGGCTCTGGTTCAGCTTGGTCTCCCAGAGCGTCTTCAGCTCCTGCAGCACCTGTTCGTCGACGCCCTCGTCCAGGAAGAAGCTGCGCACGGCCGCGATGGTATCGTTCACCACCGACTTGTAGACCTGACCCTGCGGACGGCGCGGGTCGACCGGGTCAGAAGTGAGAGCGGATCAGCTGGGGTGGACAGAGGTACAGACGGGAGCGGCTGTGAACAGCTCCACATAAAACTTCATCCCAAACACCCGGGACTCGTCGAATCAACCATTTCAGATCATGATTATTTTTTAGGGTATCTAGCTAGCAAATACCTTTTCAGATAGCTAGCACGCTAGAATGAATGAGTCATACCAGCCATTCATACACCTCACAATCGATGCAAGAAAGAATGTGACATTGGTTCTTGAGATTTTTAGCAACCAGTTAGAAACAATGAGAGTCAAATGTATTGCTAAGTGTGTGTAAACATGTAAACTAAGACTCTGAATATGCATAGAAAACCTGGCTTATTTCACATAAGTATGCTGTTTTTGTGTCAGGGTGGATTTTGGCTTATCAGGTAGAGTTGGTTGCCATCCACTAGTAAATGTCTGCTGCATTGAGGCTTCAAATGTGAGAAAGCATTTTTTACTCAAATACAAACTGTGTGATGAATGCATTCTTTTGCTATCAGACTGTTGTATTTGATGTTGAGATGTCCTGTGATAAGCCCAGCCATTTACATACTGCAAGCATACATAGCTTATCTTCTCACTACATCAGCAAAGCTTCTTGAGCTGCAACTTGAAAAATTCTTCAGGAAAAACAAACCTTATTGCTAAATCAGGATTAATTGCAAAATCAAAGTTAGATTGGCAACCACAGGGAGGGGAAAAAAGAAAAGAAAAGGGTCTATGGTGGTGTAGCTCAAAAGGAACACATCAGAAGAAAAAGGGTCTATGATGAAATTTATCACACCTAGCTAAGGCATGTATGCAAGAGACTACCACAAATAACTATGATCACAAGTAACAACTGAGAGGTAAAACTTATCTTCTCTCCTTATTTTAATCCCACATTCATCCTAACTGCAGCAACCTCAACGCATCACCCCAAACATTCAAATATTAAAAATTAAAGCATAACAGAACAAGAACAGACAATCAAGCAAACCCACCCAGATCATAAACCTTAGAGAAACAAATCAGCTGTCAGGGTGGCGACCACCTTTTGACCACTTATCTCTTCTGAACTTATCCTAACCTTTAATTCTTACATCAAACTAACAGGTTCTTAACCTCTTTTAACTTAAATTTTTGACTACAACCAATAAACAACAGCATCTGTTTTCTTCCCTCAAGATCATGCATAAAAAATGACTCAATATATAAACGAAAAATATTTCCACACTCTTTGAGAAGCAGTGGTACCTATTATCACTGCCCCTCAAATTCATCAACAAGTTTTATTGGAACGCGTAACTATCTACACTCATTAGTGTGAACTCGAGCTTTCCACGCAGCTGAGGTCAGGGGCCATTTTTATCACTCTTTCCTGAATAATAAATATCCTTTATTACCAATAGCTAATTATGATCACAGGTTCAAGAAACACTTTATTTCACTACACCTCATAATAGCCTAGCCATGGCATGCCACGCGCTCGCACCAATGAAAGGGTTTGGACGTCCTTTACATAGCTTAATTTGACATATGGCAAACCATTCACTGAAATAACATATATTACATTATTTTCTTACCACAATAGCATGCGAATGGCAATGCACATGAGACATGATCGCGGGAACAAAATGGCGACGGCCACCCGGAATGTAAATCCCGGAACCCGCACGGAACTCGCCACAAGACGATCACTTATATACGCCGTGGCACAGCCTTCGGGGTACTAGGGCTGAAACTTCCGTATATAATAAGATTGAGCATTGTTGTACAGAATGTACATATAAATAAAATAAATAAAATCTACTGATTAAAAGAAAATGCTAATAAGCTTCCTATTTTTTTAAAACACAGTCATCTTTTATCTTATGTACAAATGTGTTTCCAACAAATTTGTCTGACAGCCTTTGCTCAAACCGTAAGCAGAGTTGCTTACAAAACTAGCGCAGCTGAGGCATAGCCTGTTATATATTCTTTGCATTGAGTCATGTTCTCTCTTCACGGTGAACGACCGGAAGCGTAATATGCTCAGGAAAATGTCGCTTGATCTGTGCAGCTCATTGGCTAATAAGGCGCTGTCATGGCAACTCGGCTTCAAGGCAGCTTCAACAGGTCTAGGTCGTGATCTAGCGAACAGCATTTCTTCTCAAGTAACAACAACCGCGTATGCCCGTACGTTGCCCGTACGTACTGGCCCGTACGTTACAACGGTTACAACACGCACAGGACGCACAGACTCGAAGAGGTATGGGATGGAGCGTTTCAATTTATTGTTTTATTTTTTCTGTTTGCTGTGCAGAATTTGTATTTCTGCAATTGCAATGGGCCATGGGGTGCAATTCTTAATATCACTTAATCGGAATTCGCAACGAAAGTAAAGGCTGCCGGTCCTAAAGTAAATAAATACCCGAATTGCATGTGGCGTACCTAGGTAGGTATTGTTCTGAACCGGTTGTGACGTCCCTTAAAGCCTCTCCCCTCTTTGCAGGGTTAATAGATGGATGTGGTATGGCCAAGTGTATTGTCGAGAAGAAGCGAGTAGCATGCACCTGCAAACGAATCATCCGTCAGGACAAAGTCATGCGCGCGGGCATGCGGGATCAGACGGCAGCGAAATGTGGACTAGCAGCATTAAGCCCTCGGCTAGATATGCAGTATGCAGAGCGCGCGGGAAGACGAGCGTACACAAGCACGGACATAGAGCGCACGGATAGACGGGCACACACACATGCACATATCCATATGCAATGAGTATGCTGACATGCAGGCATGAAGAACACGGAAGAACCATGACACGGTGGTCGTAGAAGGATGGAAAAAGCGGTAATCAAAAGCTCTCAACAATATGGATCATTAGGGCAAACATTTTTGCCTTAGTAGGTCGATGGAACCCAGAGGCCAGGTCAAGGTCTCGTCAAGTTCCTACAGTATCAACTTTGGAGCGCAGCTGGCAGAGAATGGACTGAGATTGTCTGAAATTATCTGAAACATGTACTTAGGCTGCCAAGGCAAGATTTGTTGCATAAAATGTCATGCAAAGGTCAATGTCAAGGTCAAGTCAGGTCACCAAAAGCGAAATATAGAATAGGACAAGTTTGATGCATGTTTATAGGCCATTTTATTCCTAAAACTCAACAGGCACAGTGACATGGAACACATTTGGATGAGTCTCAGCCTCAGGTTGAGGTCAGGTCAAGGTCAGGTCAACTGAGGTGAAACTTTGAAGTTGATTTCCAGGAAGTTGATTGCCAGGAATGTGGTGTGGTGCGTGTTAGGTAAATGTCAAATGACATTACTGTAACACAAAGTGACTTTGCTAGTATCGCTAGTTACCCATGATGTGAATGTTGTTTGGTGGCTGGTGCCTTCATCTAATCCTTCAATTTTATTTTCAAAGTTTTATCGCTGCTCAGCATTTTCTATATTTTCTAATAATTCTTTTCCTTTATGCCCTTTCCTTGCAAAAAAAAAACTTGCAAAGTGAGTAGTACCTAAACTCCAGTCTTGACTGTTTGCTTGGTACTGTTGCAGACTGGATGAACGTGAAAATGAGCAGACATGACAAGTGAAGAATCTCCAAATATACCCTTGGCTCGACTCGACAGCGATATCGCCAAAAGGATGAGACACGTAGACGACCTACCAACAGAAATACTGTTACACATCCTATCGTTTCTCAGCCTACGTCAATTGCTCGCCGTGGAACATGTGTCACGGCGCTGGCGAGACGCCTTCGACACGTGTTTGTCCCGTCTTCGCGACTTTACCATGCACTGGCCCCACGCACTCACCGACCGGTGTCTCGAGCTGCTGCTACCTCGGATGTCCGCCCTCCGCGTCATCGACATCGAAATCTACGAACATGACTCGCTGTACGTACAAATCAACAAGCTCGACCTGCACATCGTGGCCCACCACTGTCCGCTGCTGAGTGAACTCAACCTGAAGGCTTTCCGCGTCTCGGAGCCCACGCTGCAGCGGCTCTGTCTGCGCTGTCCGCGTTTAGAGGTGGTTACCATGAACAACAACTGCAGCGATGAATGCGTCAAGGTGATGGTGCTGAACCAGCGGCGGCTGCGCTCGCTCACCATCTGCAGTCCGGCAGGCAAGTGTGAGTGGCTGGCCACGCTGCCCGCCTCGGTGCAGCGGCTGACACTGCACCACTGGCGCGAGCGAGAGCCGGGCTACATAAAACACGTGGCGCAGTGCCCCAACCTGCGCGAGCTCGATCTGTCGTTCAGCACCATCCAGTTCACGTCGCACCTGAAGCTGGTGCTGACCGGCTGCGTGCAACTGCAGCGGCTGGTGCTGGCAGGAACGTACTGGTACCGCAGCAACTCGCGACTGGCGACGCTCCTGGAGGCGGCGCCGGCCTCGCTGCGCGAGCTCGACATCTCCGACGTGACAAGTGTGACGGCGGAGGACCTGGCCGCCGGTCTGGCCAGCTGCACCCGCCTGGAGCGTCTCTCGGCCGCCGGGCTGGTGCTGCCGCCCGAGGGCTGCCTGCCGGTCACCGGTCTGCCGGCGCTGCGGCACCTGAACCTGCGCCGCGCAGAGGCTCTGACCGACACCACGCTGCGGCGCCTGCCGGCGCTGCTGCCGGGCCTGTACACGCTCAACATCAACTTCTGCCGGCTGGTGAGCGAGGAGGGGCTGCGCTGTGTGCGCGAGCTGCCGCAGCTGCGCGCACTCCACCTGGCCGGCGTGCCGTGCGTCTCGAGCGGCGTGCTCGACTGCCTGGGAGAGCAGCCACTGGCCGAACTCGAGCTGGGCTGCTCGGAGACATTCCCGAAACAGGTGGGCGCCGAGGCGGTGCAGAGCCTGGTTCTGCGCTGCGCCAAGCTGCGCCGACTCACGCTGTACGACCGGCTGAGCCGGGTGCGGGCCGTGGTGCACGCGCTGGCCGGACAGCTAGCTCGGGAGCGGACGGTGACGCTGGTGCTGTACCCGGGCTTTCCGAGTCGGCTGCCGCGGACTGACGGCCCTCTGCGGCTGACCGATACGGCCTCCCTGCGTCCGCCCAGGGTGTGACCCCGGGCCCAGGGGCGCCGGCACCCCAGCTGTGACCGCCCGCCGCGCACGTGATAGCTTTAATACGATTTGCTAGTGCAATTACTGAACGACAGATCAATGAGTGGCTGCTGAAATGGCGACATGCGCATACGTATTGCTTTAATATTTTAAGCATTGTGTCCTGCCGCTGCTGAGAAGCAGTGTGTGATGAACGTAACTACTTGTTATATTTATTAGAGAATCCCAAAGTGATGGGCAGAGGCGATAACTTGCTGTCCTGCAGCGTCGGAATTTTCGTTTTATCTTGAATGATGTTCCATTGTTGAAATGGATTTTGTTTATCGTTATAGCGGGGATGGAATGAAATGTCTATGCTCTTGAAAGTTGAACTGTACCTTTATTCGCCGCTGCACCTATTTCTCTCGCGGCAGCCTTTCAGGGTCTACCCCATCGGCTGTTACATAGTCATTCTTAACGGGTGCCAAGGCGCGTACTCATAGCCAATTATCCGAGAATGAATTTTACGTAGATCTGATGTGCAGATGAAATATACATGGCAGTTGTTTGTAATACTTTCCTCCTTTGTTTTTGCTTGTAACAGTTCAGTTTTAGGTGGTCGATATTATTGCATCGGTGCCCATCGTTTTGAATGGAATAACGATTTAGATATTGTTAATGCTATTGTGCTGTGATCCTGTTACTTTATGCCTTATTGCAGGAAACGATGTCATATGTTTGCTGGTGATGTTTGTTTTCCCCTCATCCCCAGAGCTTATATCAAATACATTTACTATTACTGACAAGACTAAAGAATTGTCTAAATGTGCGTAGAGTCATAGTTGTGAAACATTTCCCAGTAGGATTATGCTTGCTGTGCCTGATTCTGATGAAGACACAGCTTGGACTGGCGAGGCATTCGGTACCTATCTATGTTCGTTATTAGTCTGGGAGGTATTATTTGAGACTAGAGTACGGAGGAGGGCAGAAAAAAATATCCTCATCCTGATATAGGCAGTTCGATGAGTGCATGCCAACATTTCAGGCTTGAAACTTGCTCGCGATAGCTGCTATAAACCTGCATCAGAATGTCGATATATTAAATGGTTTTAAATACGCACGTCACATGAATAAGGAATATAGCTGAAACTTGCACAGCCGATAATAAATAACAAAAGCATAATCAAGAGCATACCATTAAGTCCCAGAGGTCCTACAGCGGCCATAGCAAATAACACTAGGCGATGAGCCATGGTAAACGCTTCTGTGGGACGGATTTCAATAGAACTGACAAACAAACCGACTGCATAAAACGATCAGCTGCCAATATTACAACAGACGCCATACAAAAATTCACAGCAATTGACTAATGAGCATGATAGCACGGATCTAATCGCCATTGGCTCGTCATTACGTATGCGGACCGTGCGCCGAAGCACGCTCGGAAGCTGATCCGACTCTGCACGAGTGGACCAAGCATGGCAGTGGCGCCACCTACCAACTAAAGGCGACGCAAGCTCGTTGATCGGTGCACCGCTAGTGGCGTACCGGAGCCTGCCACAGCCCGCTGGCCAGCTTCGTACGCTGGGCGACATCTCTAAGATGCATCGCATTTTCTGGCACATAATTGGCTGAGTGTGTGTAACGAATGACGGACTTTGGCGTCCCCCACGAGCCACCGCCATTGACCTTGAAGTGTGGGCGCCCCTCGTTATTCGAGACTCCGACTGTGGCGTGCGTCGCCTGTTTTCAGCTCGTTCATCTCGATCAGCGGCGACTCTCCCATTGGATCCACCACGTCGCAGTCTCCTAGACCGCCTTGGCCAGCTTCAAGGCACTGTTTTGCTCTCGCACGGCGTCTTTGGCGGCCTCGATGAGCGGGCAGAGACTGGTCAGGGGCCGGCTGGCCTTCAGGAACGGGTGGCGCAGCAGCTCGGCCGCCGACGGGCGCCGCTCCACGTCTACCTCCAGGCACAGGTCGAGGAACTCCTGGAACTGCGGCGACAGCTTGTCGCGGTCCTTGATCTCGGGCCGGCCATTGGTGGCGATCAGGTAGAGCGCCTTCAGCGGGTTCTCGTTGAGGTAGGGCGGCTCGCCCTCCAGCATCTCGATGGCCATGATGCCTAGCGACCAGACGTCGACCTTGGGTCCGTACTGTTTGCGGGTGACCACCTCGGGGGCCATCCAGTAGGGCGTGCCCACCATCGTGGTCCGTTTGCTCTGCTCCGGCGAGATCTGCGCGCAGAACCCGAAGTCGGTGATCTTGACGGCGCCGTCCGTGCCCAGCAGAATGTTGTCCGACTTGATGTCCCGGTGGATCACGTGGTTCATGTGCAGGAACTGCAGAGCCTGCAGCACCTCGCGGCACACGGCTGCGATGTGGCCCTCGTCCATGCACGTTTCGGTCACCACATCGGTCAGCGAACCTCCAGGCAGGTACTCCATCACCACCCACAGCTCCTCGCCCACCAAGTAACTGTCCACGTAGTTCACCACGTTCGGGTGCTTGTTCTCGCGCATGACGACGATCTCGTTGATGATGAGCTCCTTCTTGGGCTGCTGCGGGAGGTTCATCTGTTTGATAGCCACCTCGCAGCCGGTGGCCGTCTCGACGGCTGTGTGCACCACGCCGGACGCGCCCTGCCCGATCTTCTCCATCTTGGTGTAGCGGCGTAGCGGGTCGCCGATGGTGACGATGCTCCGCAGACGCGCCAGGATCTCCTCGTCGCTCAGTTTGGGCCTCCGCGGCGTGTCGCGCGCCGCCGGTGTCGGCGCCGCGCCCTTGGCCGGAGCTGCCGGCTTTCCGTTGGTGACTGGCGAGCCGGCCGCCGCCGCCGGCTCCTCGGGAGCCAGCGGCTGCGTGTACACCGACTTGGTCCTCTCCGGGCGGGCGGCTACCGGAGGAGGCGGGGGTGCCGGCTCCTCCTCCTCCTCCGGCTCCGGCTCCTCCGGGAACTTGTCGCGCTCCGACTCCGGGTCCGGGTCGGCGGTGTCCGGAGTGCTGGTCGAGCCGGAGTGGTCCGAGCCGGAGCGGGCGCCGTCGGTGCGCGCATCCGCCGGCCCGACGGCCAGACTGGCACGCGGCGGGTCGCGCTCCTGCTCCCACAGCGGGTTGTGCTCCGTGGTAGGCACCATGAACTTGGTCTGGTCGCCGTCCTTGTTACTGGCGTCGTAATAGTTAAGCACGTTGATCAGCTCGTCCGGGTGTTGGCGCTGCTCCTGGATGGAGATGTTGGCGGAGGCGAGCAGGGACACCCACTGCGGCGGCATACCGCTGAACTCACCCGTCGCCGGGTCGAAGCCCACGTGCACGGCGTGCTCAAAGTTGGTCGGGTACGAGATCTCCGGCTTGTCCGTGTGCCGTTTGGTCGGCTTGGCCAGCCGGGCGCGCCGCCGCCGCTCGGCGTCCGGCTCGCGCGGCAGCGGGGGCAGCGGCAGTCCGCCGGCCTCGGCCCCGAACCGCACGCTGGCCATGCGGACGGGCGGCGCCGGCGGCAGCTCGTCGTCGGCCATCGTGGAGGTGCTGCGGAATATCTTCGGCACCAGCTTCGGCACGGCGTCTGCGAACAGAGCGAGTGGACATCAGCAGGGCGAGCGGGAGACGCCAGGAGGCGGTCAGCGGACGTGCTTGGGTTTTGGACATATGATTATTACAGCGGGTCCCATTCGGTGCAGCGTCAACAGGGCTTCCTTGGCGTGATCAGGATACCGTTATACGATGACAGGTAACCTTGTGTGATGAAGATGTCAAATGATTTATAGTTGAACGATTCTTTCATCGACTTTCATTTCAAACATAATGCGCAATTTCCAACATTTTCACAATGCATGGTCAGGACTTTAGTCACTTTGTGGCTGCAATAAGTAAGTCCCCTTATAAATGTGTTTTGGCCTAATGCTTCATCAGTAGGCAACTAGTTTGGTCTTGTCCTCTTGCTATATTGATAAGCAATCAAACAAAATGAGTCAATCTGAAGCCGTGAGTAACACAAATAACGCTTTATCTTCAGTGAAATGCCATCGCCTTCCGGAAAAAAGGTGGAGTCAATGGCTCCTTTGTGCAAGCCATTACGGTTGATAGAAGTGTAGGTATCAGTGCAATCAATACGATATGTCATTCTCAGCATACAGGCCAAGCGGAACGGATCAGAAGTAAACGCCTTCTTGAAATAATGATCCTATTAGAATCTAATTATCTACAGATCGGTGGAAATGTATCTTATAGATCCAGCATTCGTTGATGGTAGGCTCCAGTAAAATTCACATTTTGAAAAACGTCTATCTCGACAGTCGACCAAACATGTGGCTGGTGAACTCACATGATGCAAGGTTTCGCACGCTACATATTTATCAAGAAGTGTAGGACCGAGAATGCGGAGAGGCGGAGAAGGGGATATGGATGTATTATTGCTACGAAGTTGCGGAATAGGCAAGCATATACGACGTAGACATTGGAGGGCGATTACGAGTTTTATAAGACGCGACACTGCTTTCAGAAGTCCGACGTGCTGAGCACCCGAGTGTAGCGAAGCGCGTTCGATGGATCTGCGGACACATTCACAGGCGTATCGGACATTCTTGAACGAGAGTTACAACAAAGAGCGAAATCGTCCCGGCTGAAGCCGCCGCCAGAGTCGAGTCGCCTGTGGCCGCCGAACCCACCTCTCCAGCGGAGCACGGACGCCACGTCGCCGGGGTCGGAGGTGCTGCGCGGCCGCGCCGGCCGCCTGGACGCGCGAGCTGCCTTCATCGTCCGCTCGGACCCGGGCAGAGACCCCACTCCACTTAGCAGACCGCCGACACTCCTCCTCCAGCTGCCGTCACCGCCGACCGCCGGCACTGCGTCCCTGTAACTGCCGCTGTATGCTATCGACACTCCCTCCGCCCTAGGCGCGTCCGGCCCACCTGAGCGGCTGGCGGCGTCTCACCTGAGCCCGCCCGGCTATCAGCCGCGCCGACACTGTGCCCCGGTGACTGGCGGTTGCCGAGCGGCGTGGGAGCCTCCCAGAACCGATAACACCCGCTCCGCTCGAGTAGCCGGATTTTGTCGAAAACACCGAGCTAGTACCAAACACTTGCGATTCCAACACCTGCAACGTCTACGATTTTCAATGATGCAAACTGCATTGACCTGACCCAATGCAGTGATTATGGAGACTGGAGTGCAACCGCCAATGGCATATTTTTAACAATACAATGTCAAAATATTTTATCAAGCATACGTCAACCGAGAAAATAGTCAAAAAGTTTGATACAATTCAGGAGAAAGACGTAAAACAAAGTGTTAGCAGCCAAAAGCCAGTACTCCAAGGACAAGAACTGTAGCTGATCCACTCATCAAGCGACAAAAGTGTCGTCGCCGATATCACATGATAACGTTCCGCGAATGTGATGTGGCGAAGGAATCCTGAGACACGATTCCTGAATCACTGATGTGAGACATGCACTGCTGATAAATCCAGCACCGGAAGGACGATAGGTATGTGATAAGAGTGGTGGGAAGAGGTGAGAGAGACCTTGGGAGGACAGAAACGGAAACGGATCCTGACATTCAGTCGAATCTGGATCCTAGTTTCAGACGACCATTCTTACATGTATTTCTAACCGTCTTCCTACATATCTTTCCAACGGTCCGTGTGCAAAACGAAATGCATCCGTGTCGGCAATATTCGTCGAACAGATGGTCGCACCATCTCCGGATTGTCGAATTTGAATAGAAGACTGATCCAGTCATTAAAAATCACAACTCCGACTGAAAAAAATGTTTCACCGATCGTTGGAGGGCTGCACCAAGGCTGCACGCTGTTTCACCACTGTTTCGAAGATGGAACATGTCGCCTGACGTCCGGAAGAGCGCAGGGCGCAGCGTAAAAACACTATACTTGGGTTCAGGTCAAGACTGTTACACAGGAGCTGAAATACCGCTATAATGTGCCTTTTTTGGCGACCATGGTAAAGCGAAGGTAGCTTCAGGGCTTGGAATCAGATTGGAATTGGGCGAGGCGGGTGACGCGCGACCGGGGACCAGCTTTGTTACCAGTCTCTACAAACCCCAACCTACAAACCTACAGCACCTCTCGGCTCTCCTTGGTAGGAAAACCTTATATGACGTCAGCTCTACTAATGCCCAATAGAGTTGCAGCGTATATATATGCTGCAACTCTATTTAGCCTTAGGCATTTATATAAATGCTATATAAATGCTATAAATGCATTTATATAAATGCTAAAGCCTCCTATGGAAATGAAAATTGTTCTTCTATTTCAGTTTTGTCCAGAAGACAAAGAAAATCTGAAAAAACAAAACATACACGAGCGACGACGAAAAAAAAACTTACCTTACCTTACCTTACCTAACACTATCGGGAATTTTGAAAGGCACTCGCCTGTAGGTCCCGCTCTCGTCGAGCTCGTGACTGGTGATCATCTCTAGTCCTCATGGGTAGGCATCTGATACATCAGATTGGCCCAGTGCTTGTCGAGTCTGGATTTGAAGGCGTTGAGGGATGGGGCCTGGACAACAGATGCAGGGAGGGAGTTCCAGTCATTGATCGCTCGAACAGTGAAGAGTTGTCTTCTGGCTCTTGACTTGGCATGTGGTTTGTACAGCTTCCAGGGATGGCCACGGTTGGACCTCGCGGACGCATGCTTGACGAACTTGTCCGAGTCGATATCGATCTCGTTATGCAGCAGCTGGTACATTCCAATCATGTCGCCGCGACGTCGTCGATGGAGCAGCGAAGGAAGCTTCAGGCACTTCAATCTCTCGGTACATGGCTTGCTCCTGATGCCGGGCACTAGTCGGGTAGCGTGCCGTTGGACTCGCTCCACACGCTTGATGTCTGCTCGATTGAAGGGGCCCCATATGAGGTTGCCGTATTCAAGATGTGGCCTGACGAATGACTTGAACAAAATCGGCAGGGTGATCTCGTCGAGGTTCGAGAACGACCTCCGGATCAGGGATAGGATCCGTGAGGCCTTCGACACAGCTGAGGAAGCCTGCCTCCTGAACTTCAGCTCCGGGTCGATGAGGACACCCAGATCTCTCTCGGCTGAGGTAAAGGCAAGGCTGACACCGTTGATGGTATAGGAGTGACCTGAGTTTCTGGCCCCAACATTCAAAGACGCGCACTTGTTCTGGTTGAACGCAAGCTGCCACTGCTCGGACCATGTGGTGAGGGCATCGATGTCGAGCTGGAGCAGGGATGCATCACTGGCAGTGTCAATGCTGCGGTAGGTACAGTTTTGTGTCATCAGCAAAAATCTTGATGCAGGACCTCACCTTGTCAGGAATGTCGTTAATATACACGAGGAACAGAAGGGGCCTAATACAGAGCCCTGTGGCACCCCGCTGGTGACAGGAGACCAGGTGGAGTGACGGCCTTGTACGACTCGTTGTTGTCGGTTGGACAAAAAAGATCTGATCCACTCTAGGAGGAGTCCAGTCACACCACATGCTCTCAGCTTAGCGAGTAGGCGTTCGTGAGGGACGGAGTCAAAAGCCTTTCGGAAGTCCAGATATATGACGTCAACAGGGCTCCCATCTTCAATCGCACGGCTCCAGTCATCTAGGACTTCCAGCAGCTGAGTCGTGCAGGATCGGTGTGGGCGAAAACCATGCTGGTGACGCGACAACAGTCCGTTCGAGGTGAGGTATTCCATCAGTTGGTCCCTTACTAACGACTCCATGACCTTGCACGTCACCACAGTCAGGCTGATTGGACGGTAATTCTCTGGTCGTCTTCTGTCTCCCTTTTTGAAGATGGGCACTACTGTGGCAAGTGTCCAGAAAAACGCTTCTTACAGGAAGATATCTTCTTTTTTAAATGTGTATAGTTTTTTATATCTATCTGTATATTGTTTACCACGGTATACCTTTATAAGATATAATAAAGAATATCACAAAAACCTGACAAAAGTTCAACGCAGAGTCTAACCCCGCGTTCGATGTCTCTCGGACGACGAAGATTCTACGCCGTCCGCCCAATCACGTTCCATAACCGCAGCCGAGCCCCCACTGACCTTGGACGGGATTGGCCGGACGACGTAGAATCTTCGTCGTCGGAGAGACATCGAACGCGGGGTAAGTTAGCATTTTGTCATTCATGCGCCGTTTTTGTAAAAATTCTAACTTATTCCTTTTTGAAAATTTGTGAGAATTAAGTGACGTACAAAGAAAGAGAAACCGTTAAATAAAAATGAAGGATAGATAAAAAATATGAAGCATGAGAAATAAAAGATTAAGTGAATGAAAAATGAAAAGATGTTGTTCAGACGAAAAATACGATAACATACAGTAAGTATCTTTTTGAAGTAAAGAAGGGTGTTGCACTTTCATTACAGAGCTTCTTTTGATTGGGTCACCTTGATGATGTAATAAAAACAAAGTGAAATGTTTAATATTGATCGTCTATGGCTATGGTCATTCCGTTTGCTGCGTTTGCTTGAACGTGCGTTGTGGTGTGCTGGGTGATTGCCTTGTTGCCCGTGTGTGTGTTGTTGCGTAGAGTGGACGGTGGAGTAGCACGCTAGCACGCAGGGCAAGGAACTTATACGGCCTTGGGGCAAGGCGATATCGCAGGGAACGGGTGCGAGGAGCGCGTGCGGCGCGTGGTGAAGTTAGAGGGCCTTGATGTAAGGTGAGAGAACAGAGGGGTGTCAGTGTTTAACATATCCTTCATAGAGAAGAGTTCCGTCTCCCATAGGCGGCGGAGCGAGGGGGGCACCGGCACCGTGCCCCCCTTTGCATTTGATTTTGGCATTTTAGCATTAGCCCTATGGGCGTTGCATGGAAAGAATGGGACCAAATAACTTACCTTTGCGGTAATCGGATTTAAAAGGCCACTGGGCCTGGGGATCCCGCCCACATGGAGCTCGTGACAGGATATACAGGCTTGAGGCTGGGCTCCTGACTGGAAAAAATACACGTTATGCCGAATATGTCTGGCGTAGTGGCGGGATTGCGCCGAAAATTTCTGCGCACGTCCGGCGTAACTTCACATGCACCAAATTCAGCGCATGGCGGTGGACGAATTTTTCAGCGCAGGGCGGACGCATAATTTTTTGGCGAAAGACGGTCACCAAATTTATGCGTTACGCTGGGCAGCAGATTCACCCTGCGGGCGGCTCTGGAGAGGTTTCTGGACGAGACGTCCCCGCCCCGGTCGTCGCGTGCTCGAACTGGCGAGCCGCCCTGAGTCTAGTAGGTACCTACTCAGCGGAGGAGCTGCCGCCCAGGTGAGGCTTCAACCCTTGGCGTGGAGGTAGGTATGGAAGAACTTGTTGAACATCGCCAAGCGTCGTTAAGCAATACTGCAGTGGGTTCCTGCCCACTGTGGTATCAAGGGGAATGAGAGCGTGGATGACCTGGCAAAACAGGCGGCCGCCCTGCCCTCAAACGCCCGCTCGCTGACCAGGGCGGTTCATTGTGCGGCGGCCTCGCATCAATGGCGCGACAACTGCTCAGAATCACTATTCAAGCCACTCCTCAGGAGTACGCCGCCGCTCCCTATACCCGGAGAGGACCAAGAGAATGCTGTTTCGTTGCACCAGATGAGGGTGGGCCACCGGGGCCGCTCGCTCCAGTACGGCACCGAATCGGCTGTCTCCACTCCGCGGCGTGCCAGCAGTGCCCTGAAAAGCGGTGCCCAGTGGCGCTCTGCACCGTGAGCCGAGAAGAGGCTGTTGTGCCGGAGCACGTGATGCTCCGTTGCCCGGCCCTCGCTGGCTCCCGCCAGCCTCGAGCACACTGCTCCGCCGATATTTGTGGTCCCGGAACGCACGACTCCGGCTTTGTTTCACGGCATGAAAACTAGAGTGTGCTTAGAGTTTTGAGGCATTGGGTTTCCGTGGAAAAAAACTCATTCGGACGCTCAAACATGGGAGAGTGTACAAGACCCCGGAACACCCTGACTGGTTGATATTTGATCAGTAGATAGATGTGCACATGTGCGTTACCTACATAAAAAGGGCTTAATTTTCACATAATGGGGACCACATTTTTGGTGCAAATCACGCAGAAATTTCAGCGCAAAATCGCTTGCGCCAAATTTCGGCACAAGAGGGTCTCGGGGGCGTCCGGCGTAGTGTATGGATGTTTTCCAGTCTGGGCTGGGCTCTTAGGTGGTTTGGATGTCGAACATCGAGTCACCCCAGTGTTTATCCAGGTGAGCCTTGAACTGGTTTGCAGACTGGGCCGCCACCACTGCGTTCGGCAACAAGTTCCAATCGTTGATGACTCTATTGCTGAATGAGTTTCTGCGCACTAGTTTCAGGGCCCTGGGCTTCTTAATTCCCACTTGTGGCCTCTGGTACGACCCGAGTCACTCCGCGTCAGGGAGACTTCAGGTGGAATAGCCAAACCGCCGTGGAACAGCTGGTAGGTACACCTTCACCATGTCACCTCTATGTCTCCGGTAGTACAGGGATGGCAATCCAAACCGACGGAGCCGTTCAGTGTACAGGAGGTGCCTGATCGCGGTGACCATCTTTGTGGCACGCCGTTGCACGCGTTCCAGCTTCTTCTGGTCGACCTTTCCGAAGGGACCCCAGATAATGTTTCCGTATTCCAGGAGGGGGCGAACCATCGTCTTGTACAACAGTGGCAGTGTAAACTCATCGATGTTAGCGAATGAGCGCCTCACAACGGCCAGTATATGGGAAAACTTCACGATGGCTGTGGCAGTCTGCTTGTGGAAGTTGAGCTGGCAGTCTATAAAGATGCCAAGGTCTTTCTCCTCCTCTGTCTCTTGTATGGGAATGCCACTCATGACTCAGGGTGTACGTCAGGTCCGGGTTTCACAGGCCGATATTCATTGCTTTACATTTCTGGGCATTGTATGGAAGAAGCCATTTTTCGGACTACCGGACGAGTGCGTCGATGTCGCTTTGGAGGCTTGTGCCGGTTCCGGGCACTTGTCGATAAAGCTTAGTGTCGTCTGCGAAGAGCTTGACTGAGCCAGACACTTCCAAGGGCAGGTCGTTGACGAAGATAGTGAATAAACAGGTCCAAGGACCGATCCTTCGGGAATTCCGCTCGTCACCGGTGCCCAAGGGGACTTACTTCCCTGGACTACCATAGAGATCTTATATATGTTGCAGGCACTTTAGAAAATCAGTCATTTTGTAAAATGCCTAGGCATTTTACAAAAAGACGGCTGTTTGAAAAATGACTGAACGCAACCAGGCTTTTTTCAAAATGGCTAGCCATTTTACAAAATGACTAGGCATTTTGCAAAATGCCTGACCAGCATGGAACGTAGATCCCACTACAGATACTATGGCTAACAGTTTTTGGACGTCTTCCTATACCCTATAGGTACGTGTTCAGCCTGTAGCTGATCGATGTGAAGCTCTATGATGACGACAATGCTGAGTAACGACCAGGTTGAGTTGCAGACTCGGCTGTAGCATAAAGCATTGTTTAGTTAACGCTGTAAAAACTCCCAAGTACATCAACGCCGTTCATGTTCTGCCTGAAACTAGACCTAACAAAACCAGCCGGAGACCGGCCCTAGTCAGTAGGCAGGCCCGGTTGATGTATAATTACATGTAAACGAATGAGTGTAGTCTTTGTTTGATTGTGCCCTTACGGACAAAACTGCATTATGTATTTGGACATTAAAAACACGTTCGAATTTGATTATAATTTCCCACTCCTTCTCTCTCATCCTCACATTTTAACACGCGCAGTGGAAGGGGGGGGGCGGATTCCGCCCACCACTCCTGTTTTTCGCCAATAACTCGCGCCGCAAGCATGATATTAATGTGAAATTTTGGCTACCTGCCCAGAATTGAACTGTGGATTTTCTCGTGCAAGAAATAAGAAAATCGGGTCACAACTTTTCTTGTAATAGCGATGTAAGGTCAAACATCCTGCAGCCGCGGCGGCGCGGCGGCCGGCGCTAACCGTTACGCGCCGCCTGAATTGTAGACTGTGCCGGGGCGGGACGGTTCCGTCTTTACATCGCGCTCCTTACCGCTGATTATATTCGATTCGCGTCAAATTTTGTGAGAAGACTAAGAAATGTTCAGCCGGCGACATCTTACCCTTATCAGGCTTCTAGCTGCCATATTATGAGGTAGGTATGGACTTCCCACTGCTGGACTCCTCTGGTCATAATGCTGAGGGCTGTTCACGGGCCCTGTGTGCGGTCGGACCAAACACAGCCTCCAAGCTCCGCCCACTGCGTCCCTACGTCAGCCTTCCGTCACCGCACACAGCGATCGCTGTGGCCGGTCGGGACTGGCCACAGCGGACCGTCCACCGCACGCAGCCGTGACGTCAGAGCCGCCTACCCATCCCCTACCCCCACGCCTGCTGGACGCACCGCACACACCGCACGCAGCAGTGTGCGGTGCCCGTGAACACCCCTCTGGACTCCTCGGTCCACCTACACGCTACCAAAACGTATATAATTAGGTACTCGTATCTACAACACGCTGCTAAGTCATTTTGTAAAATGGCTAGGTATTTTGTAAAATGCCTAGGCATTTTGCAAAATGACTGGAGAGTCAGTCATTTTGTAAAATGCCTAGGCTTTTTGCAAAAAGCCTGGAAAATCAGGCATTTTGCAAAATGCCTAGGCATTTTACAAAATGACTGATTTTCTAAAGTGCCTGCAACATATATGTTACAGGCAAAGTGAAAACTCGGGCATTTTGCAAAATGCCTAGGCAATTTGCAAAATGCCTAGGCAATTTGCAAAATGCCTGACCGGCCAGGCATTTTGCAAAATGCCTAGGCAGTTTGCAAACTGCCTGACCCACCAGGCATTTTGCAAACTGCCTGAAATTATTTTTCCAGGCATTTTGCAAAATGCCTGACATCAAACTAACACCAGCGACGATGTATAGGTAAGCATCATTAGTAACTGCCGCTTACAAAAGATAATCGCTGTCCATGCGCACCAAGTGAGAGGACACTGCGTTCTCCGGGTAGTGCCGCTGGAGCCTCAGCGGCCGTCGGGTGCCGAGCACCGGGCGTGGTTTCGTTGGTAAACTGGCGCTCGGTACAATGATTTGCACTGTTTCTAAAAGCCCTTGGTGGCTTTTTGAAAATACTATGGGTGGATACTGGATATTGATCAGAAAAGAATACTCTTATAATTTGCGAACATTTGATTGTTGCAAGTTTACATTATCAATCGTCTCTGCCGGGACAGTAGCCAATTAGGGCAGAATACTATGTAGACATCGTAGCTTTTATACACACAGGGCTACAACTCCATATATACGAAAAGTACGGAGACGGTGGCTCAAATCCATTCAGTGGTGGCTCCATCTCGACGGAATTGACGCAAGACGTAGGTATACAGAGTGTCACGAAATTGATGCGCGGTTGGCACGGTCTATTATGTTCATAGGTGGCCGAACCGGAACGGGGGGGGGCACCGGGGCGCCTTGTCCCCCTTGATTTTGGCATTTTAACCCTCGCCCTGGCAGGGGGGTTCGATGCGACCCCCCTTAAGGTTTTTCGAAGATAGCGTAAAAACGGCGGCGCGCAGCGCCGCCAAATTTGGCACAGCCTATGGGGCAACCTTTTTACATATGACCTGAAAATTTCAGGTCCGGGTGACCTTGGGTCAGGTCACCAGGTCAGAAAAACCGGTACAAGGTCATGGTCAAATTTCAATTTTCTGTTTGCAGCTGTCCAACTCACAGTTTTGGACTGATTTCCTTCAAACTTTCAGGATGTGCTAAGTTCACCGAGTTGTATAACATATAGTTCGTTTTTTTTAGGTCACTGACCTGAGGTCAGTTAGAGGTCATTACGTCGTAATGTTAAGCCTATGGGAAAATACTAAATTCGGAAAATACTGGAGATATCCGCTTCATTCTATCACTTTTGTGCTTTGAAACCACAGTACGTAACAGCAGGTCACTTGGTGCTTCTTTGTTTGGTGTACTTATCCATGGGTCAGGTCAAATGAGGTCAACTGAGGTCAAATGACGTTTTTGCCAATAACTTGGCACATAATGACGCTAGAGCTTAAAAATGGTATCATTGTGTTCCTGGTGATCAGCCGAATCGAATGATATGCGATATGATGCAATTTGGTTAACTTGAACTTAAGTTATTAATTTAAGTTTACTTAAAATTTAAGAAAAACTTTAAGTACACTTAAGCAAGCTAAAAAGTATATCATTCGACGCGCCTTGACGTGCTGAGTTCACTGGTGCTTTTCGTTTTGCTCTATCTTAATTAGATAAAAAGTTATAAGCGAAAAACTTTTGACCTGTTTTTAGCGAAATTTTTACATTTATACCCCCCAAAACCCCCCTAAATATTGACCTAGAGCAACCAAATTTGCACAGGGGCGAGAACTCCAGGGGGCCCACCTACCTACCAAATTTGGTGTTTCTAGGTGCCATAGGAGCCAATCGCTGCCAGGCCGTGTTATGAAAAATGCCCTGCCAGGGCGAGGGTTAACACGAGCCCTATGAGCGTTGCATGGAAAGAATGGGACCAAAAGTCGGCAGCGTTCCCCCTTAATTGAAGGTGTTCCGCCGCTACTGGTTATGTTGTCCCTCCCATGTCCCTCCTGAGTGCTGAATGGATGTAATTTTAACGGGTCCGGCACCAGGGCATCTGGACCAGGGCACTCCGCATCTAAATCGGTCATCACTCGGTATCTGAAGACTTACCCTGAAGCTGAGGCCGCTCAACCTCAGGCTGTAACGCTGACTTACCGTCATCCAGAAGTGATGCAGCTGGATTTCGCCAGGGCCCACCAAATCTGGACCATTCAGGACTAGAGATTCAGACTTTTTCAGTGATTAGGCGATATTAGAGCTCTTATAACTCACTAACTGTCTCGATAACCAGTTCTGGGCCAACAGCATCTCAGAGGCGCTGCATCGTCGAGACGGTGGAGCATCCACCACTGGGGATTCTCGATTGGGGCATGATGGGCTACAGAGGCCTCTTTGAGCTTCACCAGGTGCCGCACGGACAGACCACGTGACTGCTGATAACTTGTCAGCGAGGAGGTGCCGGAGAACACTGACGCAACTACGATGCAATCAATTTCGGGACACTAACTAGTGCAACATCCCGCAACAATTTCGTGACACCCTGTATTCGTGACCGTGGAATGTGTTTGTGCTCTGGCACAGTGGAACGTTTATGGTCAACGCCTGCAGTCAACAAAAAGGGTGAAATGTATTATGGAACCTCAGGCATTTTGCAAAATGCCTGGCGGGTCAGGCATTTTGTAAAATGCCTGGGCAGTTTGCAAAATGCCTGGTGGGTCAGGCAGTTTGCAAAATGCCTGGTGGGTCAGGCAGTTTGCAAACTGCCTAGGCAATTTGCAAAATGCCTGGTGGGTTAGGTTTTTTGCAAATTGCCTAGGCATTTTGCAAAATGCCCGTGTTTTCACTTTGCCTGTAACATATACATACATGAATATTGTATATAAGATCTCTATGTGGACTACGACCCTCTGTCGACGACCGACCAGAAAGGCCGCGATCTAATTGAGAGGGGCTCCTCTGACCGAAGAATTGCACTATGAAGAAATGTTGTAGGAAGTCAGGTACAATAAGGCTAGATAGGTTTTTATTATTCTTGATATAAAAAATATTACCTCGAATGTTGGAATGGACTGATTGAGCTGGAGCCCATGCTAAGCAGAGCTTGTCGGGTAGACCTCGTCTGTACGATCGCGCAATTCCAGGTAATGGGATAATTTAGATGCATAAGTTAAACGTGCCTTTCGAGGCCAGACACGACCTGTCCCACTCAACTGACTTCAACTGGTTGAGGCTGCTTCCACCAACCGCAGACCATCCCGCCAGGAGTCTCAGATATCGAGCGCCGGAGCGACTCGAACCCGGGCTGGGCTCTCACTACCGGGAGTCCAAGGCTCTACCAACTGAGCTACGAGACAGGCAGGGTCATAAGAGCCTCACTTAACGAGTTCTGACAGGTCCCGATTTTCCCGACTTTTGGGTCGTTGACCTGACCTGGAAGGTCAACCAATGACCTAGGACCTTGAAATTGGGTATCATCGGCTTTCCCTCGTTACGGGCAACACGCTCGTTTTTTCGCGAAGCTCTAGCTCGATCAGAGGCCGAACGGCAAGGGTTCACCGCCCCCCCCCCTCCCCTATACGTTCGCGGCTGGCAAAACACCAAAACGGGCGAGGGTTAACCCGCGCCCCGTTGGGCTCTGCCGAGCAACGCGCCCGGTTGGGGGGGGGGCCATTTTGCCCCCCCCCCCTAAGATCTCGAGAACCACGCAACATAGCGACAAGCGGTAAACGGCGTTGGATAGCCCCAACGGGGAACTACCTTGTGACCCAATTTTATTGACCTAGGTCAAACCGATGACGTCACAGGTCAGGTCAAAGGTCCAATTTTCACCGTTTACAGGCAATTCAAGAAATGCGTTGTAAAATCGAGTAAAATGCATTTCATTGAAAATCATCGATGGGGAAATGTTCTTCAAACACATATTTTGCTATTTGAGGTCACTGATACCAGGTCAGGTCACAGAGGTCAGGTCACGGGGGGGCACAATATGAAAGTGTCGTGTGATACATGTTTTATGGTCCATTTTACATGACAAATGCGATTATATGGGTCAGGCAGCCTTTGGGGCCAGCTTAGATCACGTTTTGGTCAAGGTCAGGTCAGGTCAAGGTCAGGTCAAATAAGGTCAAATTTCAAAGTTAATATTTTTGCATAAAATGGGTATCGAATCGATGCAGCTCGTCACGGGGAGTTCAATGGTGGTCTTATTTTTGCCGTACGTGGTCTAGAATTGCTAAAAATTGAGTTCAAAAATTTGACGTCATCATTTTTGAACAGTTTTTTCGCTATAACTTGGCCAAAAAACGAGATATCAATCTGAAATTTGGTATGTATATAGAAGAGCGCTGGGACTATCACATTTATTCCGGTTTTTTCGAAATTCGGAAAATTTTTGGATTTTTTCAAAGTTTTTCTAAAAAAATCAATTTTTTGATTTTTTTGTGGTCAAAAACCAAAAATTTTGAAAATCTGAGATAGCAGTTTTGTAGCGCCGCTTTTTGTCTACTAGACCATATAAAGAACTTTGAAATTGCTTGATAACTGTAGATTTGGTGAGCGTTTCAAGATTGCATGTTTTTTGCTCATTTTTGCTCGAACATGACCTCAGTTTGACCTCAATAACTCCTGACCTAAGGTGACCTAAGACTTGAAATTTGGTGTGAAGGTGTCAAATTGATGCCCGGGAAGGTACTGAAAATTTGGCGGCGCTGCGCGCCGCCGTTTTCTTGCTATTCAGGAAAAACCACAGGGGGGGCCAAAATGGCCCCCCCCCAACGGGGCGAGGGTTAAGGAAACAATCTACATCACACTACACATGTAGGTATTCAATGCGAAAGTAAAAAAGCAACAATTTCTTTTACAGGGTACAGACACCAGTAACCATGGCAACAAATGGCTCTGCTCCCCGCAACACTGCCACCGTGGTGCTGGGATCACAGTGGGGAGACGAAGGCAAGGGGAAAATCGTCGACCAGCTGGCCAGCGAGATGGACATGGTGTGCCGCTGCCAGGTGAGTTTCGTACCGCTTTTCGTTGCTTTTATTTGTAGTTTTGTATGCACACAATGCCAAGTGATAAGTAGTTCTATCGCTTGCCAGTAAGCCACCTTTTTTAGGCATAGGTAAGCGAGGGCAATGTTAGTCTGAGGTTGAGCTCTACTTGCACAATGCACATTCAAAGCCAGACCAGAACTAGAAGCAGAACGTACTCCTTTCTGACAACTTTAACCTAAATGCTGCCCCATGTACTGGACCTGGCATGCATCTGCAGTCAGTGGCGTACCCAGGAATTTGCGAAGGACCAGGGCATTGGACGAGAGGGCGCCAATCAAGGAGGGCGCCAACAACAAGGAGGGCGCCACATATCTGAAACTTGAATGTGTCAGTTTTGTTCGTACACGTGCGGAACGAACATAACTGACATACTGGACAGAGGGGCGCCACCCACCATCATCTAGGAGCGCGACGCTATCGATTGGAGGGGCGCCAATACTGGACAAAGGGGCGCCACCGGCCCACCATATCGTCTAGGAGGGCGCCACTATCACCAGAGGAGCGCCAATACTGGACAGAGGGGCTTCGCCATCAACTAGAAGCGCGCCGCTATCGACTGGAGGAGCGCCAACACTGGACAGAGGGGCGCCAGTCACTGAGGGCGCCGGGGACGATGAGCCAAAGGGACAGGGCATGCACGGAATGTCCTGTATGTGCGTACGCCACTGTCTGCAGTTGCCAGTCTGCAGCAAGGTCTGCAAGTCTTTCATCGCGTTCAGGCCCGAGTTAAAAAAAAAATCATGCATTTTTAGTGGCATATATTGTATTGAATAAGAGTGTGAGTTTTCTGGCAGACACAACTTATCTCGGCCCACATCCAGAAGTTGCCGAAAGCTGAATTATGGTGTTCTGTCACTTGCAAGCTGCACTCACCGTGAGGATCTCCTGAAGCTCGCCAATATCGTATTGTGGGGCGTACAATGATTAGTAGCGAGCGAGCGCAGCGAGCGAGGCGAAGTCTTTTCAATACCAGTAAAACGCCTTTTGGGCAAAGAACGAGCGAGCGAGATAGTGAGCCCTGCACGTGCAGAAGGGCGAGAGGGTACTTCCAACGGGCTTGTGCAAAGCACCCTTCTAACCGGTCGCCAGCGGTGTACCAAATTTGAACGCAATCGGCCCAACCGTTCCTGAGATCTGGAAGCGGCATTCTGCACGTGCGCACGTGCAAACGGGGTCCAAAATGACTTTTGCACGGCACTCTACTAACCGGTCCCCAACCGTGTACCAAATTTGAGCGCAATCGGCCCAGCCGTTATCGAGATCTGGAAACGCCCCCTGCACGTGCACACGTGCAGTAGCACCCTAACCGCAACACATGAGAATGCATTGCCTGGTGGGTGCCTACCTGTATGCCAAGTTTCAGCGAAATCGCCCCAGTAATTACCGAGTTACTGAAATGGGAACAAATTTGGCACCTCTTATTGTTGTATTTTGCACGTGCAGTGGGGGTCACTCACATAGATCAAGAGTATCCGACCTTTGGTAGAAGGGATGCAGCTACCCTATAAAAATGACAGCAAGACAATCGCTCTGAGATATAACTTATAAGCCTCTCAAAAGCGTTACAGGCCGGGCCGGGCTGGGCCGGGCCGGGCCGCTCATACTGAGATTTTTCCGTTATATTGAAAAGACTCACTTCGCTCGCTGCGCTCGCTCGCTCGTAAAAAGACTTCGCTTCGCTCGCTGCGCTCGCTCGCTCGTAATCAAGCTCACTTATTGAGTACCTACAGGGTGTCTCAAAAGTTTGTTCACACATTTCCCATGCCCATAAAGCATATAAGAACCGGCCAAAAATCTAAGGTTTTGGTGTCTGTGTGCACACTAGACAAATATGCATGCTTTGACAACTGATTCGGAAGGCTGGAAATCAAACTATTTGCTGTATCTCCAAAAATATTTGTCCATACCGATTTTCGTCGCTCCGTCAGCTGTCGGAGGCTGATAAAAGGTTACCAGCTTTCAAGCTCTTGTAGGGGAATCCCCTGCAGTTTCTGCGTCGGATTTAGGTTTGACGAGCTCCCCGGCAACATCCGCTTCTCCCTGAAAGCCGACAGCTTGCATCGACACCATCCGTGAGTATTTTGTAGGTCTTCTCTGGCGCTAACTCCTTCATGAATGACTGGCGCCGACCTCCCAAGCACCATTTTCCTTTTCAAAACAACCCCATTCCTGAACAAATGGGAAGTGCCAGGGGCAAATTTTTCGCAGCATATCGTAGAAGAATGTGTCGGCCATCTGTTTCTTAGACACGTTGTGCAAATTTTGCAAATCCCAAACGCTCATCATTCCCCATGACAAGATCTTCACTGGGTTGCGGAGTGTTTTCCTCAGGAGACGTTCTGCTTTGTAAACGGCCAAAACCTGTCCATCATGCGGTTTTGTCGGGATTTTGTGTCTAAAAGAAAGCTATTCGCTCCAGATCTGCCTCTTGAAACTTCGTAAGATAAAAATTTACATTAATTGACACTTTTGGAGGGTCAGTTGTCCTTGGCATTGACGATTTTCGTGTTATTTTCCCCCAAAATTTAGCGTTATAGATATAATAAAAAATTTAAAATGATACTTTGTCTTTATTTTACGATGACCTGCAATTTTTGAAACTGGGTAACCTCTGTCTGTGAGCTTCTTGTCAGTTTTCAATAGTTATGACTTCATTTTAAGCTGCTTTCCGGAGCACGAGTCTGCTGCCGTACGAGGGTCGTTCAAAACGCTGTTAGTCTCGCATGGTTTTGTCCTTCAAAAATTTTAGCCACCGTTTTTATTAGATGATAATCATGTTGTACTCATCCTCGCCGACAGTTTGCCATGGGCCATTTTCGACTTAACCATTCCCATTACTCCTGAAATAGAGATTTTCTCAGCCGACCCGATTTTGCGACCTCCATTTTCATGCCTGACCCATGGTCAGAGATGAACCCTTTTTGTGAGCTCATGAAGGGTCGAATGCGCTTGAAAACAATGAGACTGCTTGAGGAAGGTTGTTACGAATGCCCATGCAAAATTTCGACCGTTAATTAGTTGTTGATTCAGAATTATTGACAAAAAAGCATGGCTGGTACCTGTGAACGAACTTTTGAGACACCCTGTACATCATATGCCAGTGAGTTGACTATGCTGACCATGTGAGCGACATGGAGCCAATATAGCCCCTCCACGCGGTGTAACCGATGCTGTGCTCGTTTACCGCAGGGCGGGAACAACGCCGGGCACACAGTGGTCGTGGACGGCACCGAGTACGACTTCCACATCCTGCCCAGTGGCATCGTCCACAAACACTGCCTGGCAGTGATCGGTGAGTCCACAAGCACTGTATGGGAGTAATCGGTGAGTCCACAAACACTATGGGAGTAATCGGTGAGTCCACAAACACTGTCTGGTGAACCCGAGTCAGTCCACAAACACTGTATGGGAGTAATCGGTGAGTCCACAAACACTGTATGGGAGTAATCGGTGAGTCCACAAACACTGTCTGGTGAACCCGAGTCAGTCCACAAACACTGTATGGGAGTAATCGGTGAGTCCACAAACACTGTCTGGTGAACCCGAGTCAGTCCACAAACACTGCCTGGACCTTTGACAGTGAGTCCATAGGTAAATACTGTCTGATGAGTCCGAGTCAGTCCGCAAGCACTGTCTGGCCGTTATTGGTGAGTCCACACTCCAGTCAGACACTGATGAGTCCGAATGAGTCCACGAACATCGGTGAGTCCGAGTCAGTCCACGAGCACTGTCCGGCCGTTCTTGGTGAGCTCGTGTGTGAGACCCGACGACTTCTGCTGCCAAACACTCTTGATCTCTGTCCCGGGGCTGGGGCGGAATGGGTGGTTGTGGACATCATAATATGCTGATTGGTGAGACGGCCAGTGATGTTTTGCAAACTCATTTTCGGAATTAATGAGCGTTCAGCATGCTACGCTGTTACTTAGCGGTGGTCTGTCCTCATTTTACAATATTTTGAGCAATCCATCTTTATACTGAACACACTTTTCGTCACTTCTATTGATTAGTTTCTTATTTCAGGGTGGGTACCCCAACGGCTACGGCCTACGACATCCTGTGCCATTGATTCAGACGTTGCCAGGGGCTAGTCCACCGTGACCCTGTATCATCCTGACGGTGCGATTGTTATTGTTTGTTGAGCCAGTTGGCGGGAACCTCTGAGCCCTGCTGGATGTTTCATCTCGTCACCGAACCCGGATGTAACCCTCTCACCCCGGTGACTTGCATCGCCACCGACATCGCCATCAGATGGTGCATGCCGTCACCACCTCCAGACCTAGTATCGGTCTGTCAATAAATAGATAGCGATCAATAAACATAGACTGCTCCTTCTATTCACCCTCCAATCACAACCAAGCCCTCGAGACATACATCTTGCCATTTCGTAACCAGCCGTCTTTTGCAGGAAACGGAGTGGTCATCCACCTGCCTCAGATGTTTGAAGAGATTGAGAAAAATGAGGCAAAAGGACTGACGCACTGGCGAGAGAACTTGAAAATATCCAGTCGCGCTCACCTGGTCTTTGACATGCATCAGGTAACACACTGGCCGTGAACCAACCGTCTGGTTATCAGTATTGTAGTGTACAATTTGAATTGTCTTGATGATGCTGAGCTGTTTCGTGGCTGAAATGCGGACAAAACGATGGACCGTCACCAATTTTGCTAGTCATTCCTCGGTGGATGCCGGGCGGTAAGTTGGGGGGAACTCAGCACACTCCTGTTTTGGTCTGATTTTGAGCTCAAAGCACCTTTACTACTGTCCCAGCTGGACCCGACGCTCCTCAGCCTGGGTCCGATGTGAATAAAATGAGGCCTGCTGCTTCGGGCACTGACGACAAAACGCGAAGCCGGAATATGATACTGAAGAGCGGTCAGTGTCTCGTCGTGTCGCCCTGACCCGCATTGTATAACCCAGCGTATGTTTCTGTACCAGTCCTCACGTTCAACCCCCGCTGTTGGAGACTGGCCGGTCCGGGATCGATGGCGACAACCACGCTGACCTCCTGACCTTAGCGGCATTCCAGCTATGACCGGAATGGGCCGGTCGGCCGCATACTCCGCCGTGTAGCACGCCGATGTAGCGCTAAATGCTACACGAACGCTGTCCGGCGCGGTGTGGTGTAGTCAGCGCAGGCCAGGCGCTCGGCGAGACGAGTGCGTACTGCACCCTCCGTGTGTGTTTATACTCACTCTTGACGGTGTAGCATGACCCCTCCCGTGGGACTATCTCTCACCGGATTCGGGCAGACGCCGGCAGTCGTTTCTTTGAAATGAGACCAGGCTGGTCTGGGCACGTGGTGAGGTTTTGGTACTGATGCAGTACGGGGTGTGCCGGTCATGTGGCAAGGCTGCAGAGGCGAGCCGGAAACTGGTCTGAGGCGTTTAGAGGCCACCGGATGCCCTAACGCTGAGAGCGGCAGCGGCCGTCCCATTGCTGAGATCACCAGACCCGGCCGCCTTGGTGTGTAAGTTACACGCCGTCAAAGCCTCACACCGGGGACGACCGGCCTGTATCTGTGAGCCTGAACAGCAGCGGCAGCCGGCTGGTACTGCCGGGGCTGTGGCTTCAAAAAGTCCTTGCAGCAGCTGTATATACATTGGGGGCTGATTTATGTTACAAGAAGGTCATTTGTGCAAGGTTTATTGCAAGATAAGATAAATGTTCGTTTTCTACGACCTGGAGATATGTCGTTTTGCTTCAGTCGTCCTTGAATGAAAAGACAACACAGGACCTAACGAAATTCGAAGGTAAATATTATCAACGGTTTGGCTTTCTGTCAAACCGTTAGCATTTGCAAGCTCACGTCCTCTAATCATACAAAAAAAAAATGAGTAGATGAGGCTTGAGTAGGCTGGATGTGTCACAGATCGTAATCATCGATTTCTGGCTTGTGGCAAACGTTTGTTTGGACTGGCCGGCTTTTCTCAGCATTTTTATCAAGGTTCGAATAAGCTTCGTGGTCTGTTTCGGAATGGTTTCATTTGAAAGGGCATGCTGGGCCCTGTAGTTACCGAGCTGTTGCGAGGTCAGTTAGATAAGACTGTTTACTAAAACTCAACACCGAGCCGAGCCTCTTTTTCCTCTCTTTTAATTACTTCAGCAACTGTAGCTCATTCAAATGTTTAATAGATATGCAGTTGTAGACTAGCGGAAAATGTTCATCTGGTCTTGGGAAAGCCGCTGATATTGACTTATCACTGCCCCTTTCACATTGTATTAATCGAGTGGAGTCAGTCGCAATGCCCATTGCTCAAAAGAACACTCAACTTTCCAATGTTTCAACCGTTTACTGTCCTCAACCGCTGCAAACACATTTATCAGTTATCATCATACTGAACTGGCTGAAATGTGGTGATCTACTGGAAGCCTGCAACTCCAGGCATTTCTGAGTAGATGTGTGATATTTCATAACACCGGCCATATTCCTGCGCCGCAGATGATTCTTCGGTCGGGCGTACGTACGCTCAGCGCAGCCGCCTGCCTTGTCATTTCTCCTCGTGACGGTTGACGTGCCGTTTGGCTGATGAGCTTTGTACGCATCCACCCTCGTCCGGCCACAATGTCGGCTCTGTCCTCTCTGGCTGGCCGCCCGCTGGCCATAGCCTTCCGGAGCCTGGTGGGACCTTCAGCAGACAGCCTGAGTAAACACATGAGAGACGAGACCACGCGTGACCACCCCCCCCCCCCCCTACGACGGGACTGCGTGTCACCGAGACTGGAGGAATGACACGCGATGACACGCGAGAGGCGCCCAGGGTGACACGGCTGAATCCGATGGGCAGCTGACGTGTCAGTGTCACCAGAGGTGTCCCCGTACGGACCGATGGCCCCGGTCGGAAAGTCGGGAGACACTGCAATGTTTAGGAAGTCGCGTTAGCTGACAGGGTTGGGAGAATGGGAAGGTTTGTTTGGCTGTAGGGATAGTGAATGCAAGGATTTAGGAATGAGATTCGTGACATTGTTTTGACATAGTACAGGGTGCTCAGGATTTGTGAGGGCCTAGGAGTGTGTGGTAAAGTGGTTTTCTTGTGTAGTTAGGTATTATTCGAGGAACATCTCTTTTGGTATGGCGGTTGAAATCGTTACAGTTTCTTCAGTGTTATGTTTGCTGATGCATGTGAGTGTACGCTATTCTGATACGAAACAGGCATTTGGTTTCCCATCGATCCTCTTTTTTAACCATCGGTCGCTGTTGCAGTGGAACATCATTTCCTGCATTTACCTGCAATGATAAAGTAAAGTACCCTCGGTAGTACCTACCCCCACTGTCAGCGCGCCGTTGACCGACCCATCCCGTCCCGTCACCACTGGGGTGGGCGTGCCGGGCCGGGACGGCCGCCGGCGCACTCGCTGAGGTCCGAGGCCTGGCACCGCGCCGTGGCCGGTGGCCGGTGCCAGCCAGTCGTTCCCCGCCCCCTGCCCCGCGGGGGCGTGGGGGGGGGGTTCGTGCCCCCCCCCCCCCCCAGGTGACCGTGGACACAGCTGTGACGGGGGACGGCGGAGACGGGCTTGACAGGCCAGCTGGATCGATGGTGTGATGTTTTTATACAGGGGAAACATGTGAAGAATTAAGATACGTAGAAGATCGTGCGCAGCTGGCGCTCTATGACGTATTTTGAAATTCTGTCATTTGCCCTATTATGCCTACATTAATCTTGAAACCCTAGGTGTACCATCTGGTTTTTGTTGCTTCTAAGTGTTATATGTAGTTTCACTCCTTTTCTAACATGAAGCACCATTGGTAGATCCCGCGCCGGGACGCAGTTTTTATCGGAGTGGTGTTATTTCAGACGCCATTTTGGCGCTGTCAGACGACGTCTCTCGGAGTCGGGACTAATCGGGGCGTAGATGTGGTCACAGCACCAGCAGACAGCGCTTGTCACACTTTCTGCTGACCTTTGCTCTTTTCAGTGACCGATATGCTCTCACTCAACACTCTTCCTGTGACTTCGACACAGTTATCTGTTGACGGCAGCCCATCTGAAAAGCTGGGCGGTGATCTGTTCTTTAGTAATTCTCGTACACTTTCCCCCTTTTCCTCTGTATTTTTACTTAATTGCCCATTTCTCTTCTCTCTCTCTCTCTCTCTCTCTCTCTCCTCTCTCTCTCTCTCTCTCTCTCTCTCTCTCTCTCTCTCTCTCTCTCTCTCTCTCTCTCTCCTCTCTCTCTCTCTCTCTCTCTCTCTCTCTCTCTCTCTCTCTCTCTCTCTCTCTCTCTCTCACACTCTCTCCCCTCTCCCTCTCCCTCTCCCTCTCCCTCCCTCTCTTCCTCCCTCCCTCCTTTGTCTCTCATCCCTCTTCTGACTCTTTCTCTCTCCTCTTCCCTCCTCCGTGGCGTTCCCTCCCGAAGTTTCTAACTTCATCCCCCTTCCTCAGGATGTGGACGGACTACACGAGAAGGAACGAGAGACGGAGGCGAGCTGTGGCAAAAAGTCGCTGGGCACCACAAAGAAGGGTATTGGACCGACCTACTCGTCCAAGGCGACGCGTAATGGACTGAGGGTCTGTGACCTGCTGGGCGACTTCAGCTACTTCGTGGAGCGGTGGGTGGCCGCCCTGGGTCGGAGGAGAGGAGGGGACGCTTAAACGGGGAGGGGAGTTATCAGTGGAGTGGTGAATAGGCGCTGTGGGAAAGGTGGAAAGGAGAGATTCCGTTGAACATGGGTCAGAGGTTACTAGTTTTATATACATAAGGGATTGAGTGTAGGTTTTCATGAACTTAAGCCTCCGTGTATTCTACTGTCCTACGAGGGAATGTATCAGGGCCTAGTTCATAGCGCAAAGTACGTTGGCTATGGCTAGTGTCACTTTGCTAAAGTGACACTTACTCAAAGCCAGGGACACTTTTACTAACGTTGGTCAGGTGTGTAAGAGCGTGTACCTATATGTACCCATCTGTCGGGTCGCCCTTTCCAACGAGTGTCACTTAGCAGCAAAGGGGCTCTATATGAACTGGGCCCAGTCATTTTCATGTAGGTGACACCATTACGCTGCTGAATTCGTGTGCCATCACTCTAAGCTAAGCCGCTTTTATACACAGCTTTCAGGCTTGATGATACGCTTACACCGAACTTACGACATGTATGTGCCAGCTCCTAACCAACGACATTTATTTGCGTATATATAACTAACGCCATTCATGGTTGATTCGTGGTAACTCACTAGAATTCGCCAGCCAATCTGCCCTACCCCAGACCCAGCTATTTTCGTCTCGCCGCCCCAGCTACCCTCCTGAATCTTCAGTCCTCAGCCGCCTTCCCTGTGTTCCTCGGTCGTGATGACCATCCTCCCTCCACCGCTTTGTTCTCCCTACGCCCGTCCTGTCTCCCGCCCTCGCCCTTACGGTGTCCCTCCTCGCGGCGGTATGACCGTGTACCCTCCACCCGCCCGTGCCGCTGCGGCGCGGCAGGTACCTCGCTGGTGGCGCACCACCAGCGTATGTTCCCGCGCGCTGGCGGTCGACGTTGGACGAGGAGCTGGAGCGTACC